>NW_007232803.1:106550-108087 GCF_000164805.1 Carlito syrichta | reverse complement strand
ATTATCAATAACTCAAAAAATAACAGATGCTGAAGAGGATGTGGTGAAAAGGGAACACTTCTACACTGTTGGTGGGAGTGTAAACTAGTAAAAACTCTGTAGAAAGCAGTGTGACGATTCCTAAAAGCTCTAAATATTGACCTCCCATATGACCCCACAATCTCCTGGCTGGGAATATACCCTGAAGATCTCAAATCACTCTATAAAAAAGATGCCTGCACACAATAGCAAGAACCTGGAACCAACCATGCTGTCCACCAAAAGAGGACTGGATTCAAAAAATGTGGTACATATACATGATGGAATACTATGCAGCCATAGAAAAGAACAAAATCATGAATTTCGCAGCAACCTGGATGGAACTAGAGTCTATAATACTGAGTGATCTTTCACAGCAACAAAGATCTGAGTATCACATGTTCTCACTCATAAGTGGACCTTGAACGTCTATCATAATACTATAAGAAAAGGATTGACAGTGGTGAGAATCTATGGGGGGGGCAGGGAGGGCAAGGGTGGTTGAATTAATGGTAGTCAATGTCTGTCGGGGATGGAGGGACACCCCTTATCAACAAGGGTGCCTGAACGATGCATATGTTTACCTAACCCTTAACTGTACCCCACAATTTTAAAATAAAAAATATGTTTTTTAAAAAAGAAGTAGATACAATAATTAACTAGAAATATTAAGATTGCTGGTTCTGGTTGGCATGTATAGAAGAAAGTGCATATTTTTGTCTTCATTAGCTTTCACTGGGAAGTTTAACAATCTTAAGATGCAATTTAGAATAGAAATGAAAGTTAAATCTTGGATAATATAATATGGCAGAGTCTTGTAATTGAAAACAAATGCTAAGGTTCAGTATGATGCATCTTCTTCAGAGATCTATATAATTTAGGAAATGTTTCAGTTAGTCAGCAGGAATAGCATTGCTGAATGCCCATCAGCAATGGAAGAAAACTGAACAAAAAACTTAAAGGGAAGTGGCTAAATTGGCTTGTCAGCAAGTTCATACATTCAGACTGAATTTAACCTCCTCCAATTTAAAGATTTTCCAGAAAAAGAGCCTATATTAAGTATTTAAATAAACGTTCAGTGAGAAAATTATCTACTGGCTTGTGAGAGCATAGTGCCACTAAGTGTACTATTCCAGCTTATATTTCTAAGATTTCCTTGCACCCTGCGTGCATCCCACTTTTCAGCATGCACAATAAAGGAGTGAAAATTCTCCCTGAAATAATTTGATGATTTTATTAATTTAGTCTTTTATTATAATAAAATGTATTTACTCTTAAATATGGAAACAATTCACATTATTAGAAATATTTGTGAACCTCAACACAAAATGAAATGATTGCATATTTTTTTTAGACTTGCTTTTAAAATGCAGTCTCATTGAAACCCACCTGATACTTTAGGACTAACCACAGTCTGGTTTTTAAAAATTATCAAGAAATACTTACTGAATAAATACATCAATATGCTCATTTTATTGTGGTACTTTGATATCTTAGAAGCTTTTGATAACCCTTTGTC
>NW_007232803.1:18278-106530 GCF_000164805.1 Carlito syrichta | reverse complement strand
TGCGGGGGTTCTCTGAATCTCTTGTGTTTGAATTTTTGTATCACTGATTAGATGAGGGAAATTTTCTTGAATGATCTCGTGGAAAGTTTGTTCCAATGTGGTCTCTGTTTCTCTTTCTACCTCAGGGAGTCCGATTATTCTTAGGTTAGGCCTCTTGAGGTAGTCACTCATCTCTTGAAGGTTTTGTTCTGTCTTTTTTAGCTTATTTTCTGTGTTTTTAAGAGTTTGGGTTATTTCTATATTTTGGTCCTCAAGCTCTGAGATTCTTTCTTCTGCTTGGGTAATTCTGCTTTCCATGCTTATCAATTTGTTATTTATTTCATTCACAGTATTCTTTATTACTGTTATCTCAGATATCAGCTCCTTCCTAGTTTCTTCTTGTGTCTCCTCAATTCTTTTTAGTCTCTCCATTATTGTTTTGATATCTGCATTTGCATTTTGAGACCCTTCATTCTGGGGACTTTGCATTGTTTGTATTCCAAAGTCAATTTTCTCAGTGTCTGCTCTCCCAGGCGTCTGGGAGAGACCCATACTCTTCTTTTGGTTTTTCTTCATTTCTGTAGATTTTTCTCCCTTTACCCCTTTCCCTCCCCCTCTTCAATTCTGTTTTTGAGGGAAGGTGGGGTTGCTTTTATTTCTCTTCTGCAATGACCTGTTCTTCCTTATGAGGGTCTTCTGGTTTTGTTCACTTTTCCCTCTGTTTTACAGTCTGTCTATTCAGCAGTTTGCAGTCTTGGTCCCTTTGTGTAGAGCTCGGACGCGGCCATGGCGGGCTATTTACTCTTAAATATGGAAACAATTCACATTATTAGAAATATTTGTGAACCTCAACACAAAATGAAAGATTGCATATTTTTTTTAGACTTGCTTTTAAAATGCAGTCTCATTGAAACCCACCTGATACTTTAGGACTAACCACAGTCTGGTTTTTAAAAATTATCAAGAAATACTTACTGAATAAATACATCAATATGCTCATTTTATTGTGGTACTTTGATATCTTAGAAGCTTTTGATAACCCTTTGTCTAATGATCTAGAAACATCCTCCATATTGAGTCCTATGTAGCTCTTAAGACATTTGCAAAAAGATGAGAGATCTCATGATATATGTAGCCCCTCTTCTAATGTGCTAATTTATTATAATATCAACAATTATTTACCAAATTGTCACCAAAATTTTTGCCAGTATCTTAATGGAATTTTGTGATAAATTGTACTATATTCATTCAAACTATAGTTACCTAATCCTTGGTATTGACATATCACAATATACCAAGAAAAACAGATATTTAAAGAATAAAAACTTTGAAGATAATTGCCAACCCAGTGGAATTGTAAGTAAAATGTTTTAAAGACTGGATAAAAAAAATGTGGTACATATACACAATGGAATATTATGCAGCCATAAAGAAGGACAAACATATGGACTTTGTAGCAACTTGGATGGATTTAGAGTCTATCATACTCACTGATCTATCACAGGAACAAAGAACAGAGTACCAGATGTTCTCACTCATAAGTGGACCTTGAACAAGTATCATAATACTGTAAGAAAGAGATTAGCAGTAGTGGGAAACTGCTGGGGAAGGGAGATGGGTGGGATTGGCAGTTGAGGGAAACTGCCAGGGGAGGGAGGGGCACACCTCATCAACAAGGATACCTGCATAATGAACATTTGTATAGCTAACCCTGAATTGTACCCCACATCTTAAAAAAAAAAGTAGAATAAGATCATGTTTGTAACATTAGTTTACTCTCAATTTCAGGTTTGTGTAGGACTTAAAACTCTAGCTAGAATTATATAATCTCAGAGCCCAAAATGCATGGTGTATTTGACAGCAGATACTTTCCACCAAAAATTATGAGAAAAATACTGACTCTAGATGAATTATTGAAATAGCTTAGTGTTTTCTACAAACTGAGTATTAGAGGGGTTAAGAAGTTTGTCCTTTGCCACATATGACTCGATCTGAAAAATGATCATGGGAATGGCACCTTACATTGGAGTAAAGATTAGATGAGCTCAACTATAGACTGTAAGCAGTGTACAGCACAGTGCCTGATAAGTGATCAATATGTGCTAGCTATTAATAATCACATAATGGAATGGCGACTGAGTGAAAGTCTTTAGAGCTTCCTGTCAATTGTGGTTTTCAATGATTAGATTGATAAAACATTCAGTCCTCTTCACTCACCGAGCATGATCAAAGCTTAAGTTTTTAAGACATGCCGTGATGCATTTAATGTCTGGAAAGCCCAGACATCCTCAGATTCACAAAGCAATAACATTCTTGTATTTTTCTCATAATACCTGGGATCATGCATGATAGACTACAATGTTGATGCTAATGTCTCTCTTGACGATTGTCCCAGCTCTTTTTTGCTCTGCACCTTGCAAAAGAATAAGAATTTACTACTGGCCAGGGTCACATTAAAAAGTTTAACAAGCCTGGAAGGAGGTCTGAGAATATTTCATTGTAATAAACCCTCTTTGAAGAAAAATAAGGAGATGAAGTGACTAAGAAGACTGATTCCTATAAAATTTTATAGCACATTCCAGTAGTCCCAGCTTTGACTCACCCTCTTATCTAAAACTGAGATATGTCAGCTATGGTGTGGACTTTTCCAGTTCCTGAGCTAATCTTTAACCTGTGTTAAAGTGTGCATTAACCATTGTCTCAAACTTATAGTATTCTTGCTGTTCTATGATCCATTGCTAGGCCAGCAGTAAACACAGGTATCCTTTTTAAAAAAATTTATTCTTTTGAAAACAACTTATTGTTCTATATTTTAAAGATACAATTCAGGATTAGGGTACAATTCAAGATTAGGGTGCAATTCAGGATTAGGTGCATAAGTGGTCATTGTACAGGTGAGCCTGGGCCTCCCATTGGTCCTCACTTCCCCTGGTTTGGGATCAGGTAAACTTATTGATGTTATGTGTCCCCTCCCTTCCCCTGGGAGTGTCCCACTACTGTCAATCCCTTTCTTGTAGTATTATGATACTTATGAGTGAGAACGTGTGGTACTCAGTTCTTTATTTCTCTGAGAAGGACAAAATTATAGACTTTGCAGCAAACTTGGATGGATTTGGAGTCTAACACGGGTATTCTTAACGTATTTTGTACCTTTCCCTCCTCCTCTGCAATGACATAGTTTTGATTATCATTTCTCTTCCCATTCCAGAACTGATTCTGAGCTCAACCTAGTCCATTTATCTATAGTGGGTTTCAGCAAAAAGCGGCTGTGGGCCAAAACTGTCCTGCTGTTTATTTTAATAACTTCTGAACCAGTCTTCATTTTATCCCAGCCTCTTTAGTTTTTGTTACTCTCATCTGGAAATAGCTGCTGCACTGTATCTTCCATCTGTGTCTAGGCAGGAGATGGAACAGAGAAATATGGAGAAAGGGGCAAAGTCTGCAATATAATAGCACATTTTTTTTTTTGGTAGAAATCCTAAGTAGTTTTCTCCTTTTCATGAGCCAGAACTGTGTCACATGACCACTTGTAGGCATGATAAAATTTGTAGTATAGCTGGACTCTTTGTCACACCCTCAAAATTGAGCTTCCATGTATATGGAGGAAAGCAAACATAGATTACCTCCAACCCCACCAATATTAAAAAACAGACTATTTTATTGGAGCAACAAGTGAGTCTCTATATAAAGACATAGATTAAACAGTGCAAAACTGAATATTTAATCTAAAGAACCATCAATCTAGAATCAGTGAGAGCAGCAACCTGTAATAGCTGGAGGCAATAGAGTGGCATTCAATTAAGTACTTTTATTAATCATTTATAAAATTAATCCTCAGAACTTGATGATAGTGTATTAAAATGAAGGGCCAATTAGGGCTGACTCCATGGAAGTTCCTTAAAGAAGAAAATAAATAAAATATTTTACCTAGGCAATGTTTTGACCTCTGTTGATGGGACTTATATCTTGGTGGATTTCTTTAAGAACAGCACACACAAATAGAAACAGGTGACGAATGACCATAGGGTGAGATGCCACCTCACCTCGCTGATATTGACTAATTAGAAAGAAATGCAGGTTGAATTTGAGAAGTCTGATTATTCAAAATTTAATTTGATTGTCCTATTTTTACATTTTGTAAGTATACAATTTTGATTTCTAAATTTCGTCTGATGTAGTTGAGTTTTTCAAAGCATATAAATTTCTATTTTAACCCTTGAATTTTGTTTCTATAACAGATATGATGTAAAATAAACATTTTTTGAGCATCTACTATGTGCTAACTACTGTGGTAGGCTCTATATATCTTACACTTATAATAATCCTGAGAGCTAGGTTTTATTTCAGTTTTACTGATTTAAAAAACTAAACATCAAAGGGCAACCCTCATAGAAATGTCAAGGTCAGGCTATAAACCAAGTTCTTTCTACAACTCAAATTCATCCCTTTTCTGTTATGTTGCACCTTCTTCTATGAGTGTAAAGGTCATATAGGCCAAGGATTCCATGGCTCAGTGTGAGAGAAAGTGCCAATCCTTTTATCTTTATTTTGTTGTTTATTTTAAAAAATATATTAGACAGATGAGGAGAAGAGTAGAACAATATCAGAATAACTGAGAGGGTTGTCTTAAGATGTCTTGTTCATTTTTAAATTTATTTTTAGTATGCTAAATATACCTCTTGAAACATGGTCATCATTACCTTTGGAAGTGTATATTCATTTGCTAACATTGATGGGGACTTTACTTGGAAAGAAACTGCATCCTAGGCATTATCTGAGTACTGCAACCCTTGTAACGGTGTGGTCCTAATTGATGAGGTTCAAAATGTTGTAGACCAATTTCTGTCTTCTTAAGTATGCAGATGCTTGTAGCGAAAGCTTGAAGCAAACATTATCAGCCTAATTTCAGAGGTTATCCCTGACCTATGAAAACACTTTTAGAAAGGACCACTTTGTAATTTGCTGTGAGCTATATCCAATAAGGAAAAAAAAATCTCCCCAAATTGCTCTTTCATTTCTTTGAAATTCATCTGATAGTGGAGGAGAAGTTTGCTTGGATGCGCAGAAGTGTAGACAGCTTGGAGTCCCCCATGAATTCTCTGGTAATATTTCTTTAAAAACTGTCAGTTTGCTTGTTTGTGGAAAATCTACAGAGCTGAACCTCGTCTCTTTAAATATGACCTCTAATGTTCTAGAATATGAGCCCCTAGATCGCATAGAAGACATTGATACCTATGTCTCATGTCGCATGATGCCTGGGATAACAGGTGGTACATAATTGTTAAAATGATCTGGAATCATATGCTCAAATCAAGGAAAGTTGCATAACTTCAATTTGGTTACATACAAATGAGAATCTTATTAGATGCGTATGTATCTATATATCCATACTTCCACACATTTATATATCCATCCCTATGTTCACCCACCCAGAACACTGTTAGGAAAAAAATGGCTAATTTATTAGTTTTGTAGTATGAACATTGCTTTATTTTTTAAATGTAATTTATAAGCTTAATAAAACTTCATTATCAAAACAAGATAAAACCTTACCTGATTACTAATAATTGTAATGATTAGATAAGAAATAATTACTGCTGATGTACTAAAATATGTCAAATAACTTGAGGATTGAGTTACAACTAATCAATTCAATTATATATAAAGCTTGCATCACTTAAGGAACAAAGAATCATAATCTACAATTTTTTCTTACACATTTAAATCCATTTAAGGCAACCACACCAATAGGAGCATGCTTTCAATAATAATTATCACTCCAGTGATAACATAAACACCGATGTATTCTTATTATTTAAAAAAGGACCTTAGAAATTCTGAGAAATGATGTACTTCTGTACCAGTGAGTAAACTATCTGTATATTGGCTATTTTATGAGGCAACTTTCATTTTTCTATTTATATGGAGATTGGGGAAATGGTTGGGCATTTTCTCTGAAGTTAAAATGTAAGCTGCTATACACCTCTTTCACATCTGAGTTCATAAGTAATAAAAACATACTTGTTTTACTTCTCAATGTGCAATAGTCCATTCAAAATGTATTTATGGAATACCTACAAAGTATCCAACTGATGTTAAATATTTAAAGAACACAGAGATGAAATTGGGACTTTTGCCTCCTGGAATCTTTCCATATTTTTTGAAAAATAAGATGTAAAAAAATGAAATGTAATGGTATGAGTGTTTTTCCATATCCTGTGTATGATTTACATGTGGTTATACAATCTGGCATAAAAATTTCATTTTGAGATATTTTGGAGTTAAAGTGTTTCTTCTTTTAACAAGAAGATTATGTGCTGACTGAAGTAAAATATCCTAATGCATATTATATTAAAATCATCTTTTATTTTGTCAAACTACACATGGAAAATCCCCAAGCTAGAAGAAGAAGATGAGGATCTGGTAGTTTCAAGCTATACTGCTACTCGTTCTATTGGAAAATAGTCTTCCAGAGGGCAGGTGCACATAAATAACTTAGCAAAATGACGTATTTTCACGTAGTACACACTGAACCAGTGGTTATCCAATTAAGACAGAAGTTATTCATGGATTCAACAAATATTGATTGACTTTCTCTTACATGCTAGGCACTGTGACTGATGCAAAACATGTCATTGGTCAAACTAACAAACAGCATTTTTTGCTTTCATGGCATGTCAATCTGGTGGAGACTGACAACAAATGGTTCAAAAGTAGAAGTGATTGGAAGAAAAAGATTAGATGCTATGGGAGATAATAGCAAGGGACTTAGAAAGTTTCTCTGGAGTTGATATTTAAAATAAAATCCAAATAATAAGTGTTACATATATGAAGAGTGGAAAGGCAAAGTTGTAATAGAAATAAAAGCCAGCAATTCTCAGTGATTTATCACAGAAACAAATAACAGAGTGCCATGTGACCTCATTCATCAGCGGACCTTGAATAATTATCATTATGCTATAAGAAAGGGATTGACAGTAGTGGGAAACTGCCAGGGTAGGGGGGTGGGATTGTCAGTTGAGGGAAACTGCCAGGGTAGGAAGGGGCACACCTCATCAACAAGGATACCTGCATAATGAACATTTGCATACCTAACCCTGAATTGTGCCCCACATCTTTAAAATGTTTTTTAAAAGGTAGAAATTAAGAACTTGATATGTTCACAGTATTGAAAGAGACATAAAAAATATCATAGTAGCTAGAACATAGATCAGAAAGGAGCACAAGACAAAGTTTGAGGAAAAATACAGATGCAATAGCTTGTATTTTACAATCATATAAACATTTTTTTGGGATCTCAAGGTTATCATCCAAGAAATAGCATTTCATTCTTATCTGATTCTGGACAAAGTGGGAAAATGCTGGGGTAAACCGTAAAGTCAAAGCATCTACTTGGTATGAAAACTAAATGTGTCCACACTCAAAACCCAAGAATGAGAAGAGAAACACAATGAACTCATCATAAGAAGGGCTGGGTCAAGGCAGGTCTATACTAGAGCGGCAGGTAAAGAGAGGACCAGGTACAGCAGAGCATGCCGAGTTATTCTTCCCACACTACCACTCAGATATGTCTATGTCTCTCTACCTTCTCAAGGGTGAAAGAAATAATGGAGCAGGAGACTCAGACTCACACAAAACCTGAGCCCCTTCACAGGAAGGAAATATGATGTTGTCAAAGAAACATGGCAGAAACATTACACAATTTGGATGCTGTTCTTAATCCATGATAAAGCTTCAAGGAAAGACTACATCATTCAATATAAGCCATTAAAAGGGTACTTCAAAGACTCAATATGAATGTGTCAAAAAGAGAAAGATTAGTGAACAGTATTGAGGACTAAATCATTTTAAATCATCAAAATTAATGTATATTTATGTTTAACCTGGCATCAGAGATTAAAATGTAGGACTAAATCATGTCAAATCCCCATTATCAGTGCATGCTTATACTTAATGTAGCATCTGCCAGTGGTAAAACAAAAACAAAACCTACAGAATTAATCACCTCTAGCACCAAGGTACTGAAACACACACAAAGTAAATAAAGACCACGGGTGTCTTAGTACATTCTGGATGCTATAACAAAATATCATAAATTTGGTAGTTTGTAAACGACAAAAATTTATTTCTGACAGTTCTAGGGACTAGGAAGTCCAAGATCAAGGTGGGCCTGATGTCTGGTGAAGGTCAGTCTTCTTGTAACCTGACATGACAGTTGGTCTTTTTTATAGAGGCACTAATCCTATTCATGATGGCACTGCCCTCATTATTGAATCACCTCCTAAAACCCCTACCTCCTAATATCATAGGCTTAGAAGTTAGTTGAATTTTCAGATGAAAATTTTCAGGGGACAGATGAATTTTCAGGGGACACAAACATTTAGACTATAGCAACAGGAATAAAAACAAGCAAACACTTCTTTCTTTGACTATGTGCTAGGCAATGTTTTAAATACTTTACAAACATTAACTCACTTAATCCACTTAGTAACCTAATAAAGTAGGCATCATAATTTTTCATTCTTACTTTACAAAGACCTCAAACATTAGAGGAATTGACAGTTTAGTCTAAGATCAGAAAGGTAAAAACTAGTAGAGGTAAGGTTTGCCCCCAGGGCTCATGGTTTTGGCCACTCTGCTACAGATGGATGAGGAAGAGATGCGAGCATTTGGTGACCACTGTAGTTTGCATTTTCTTTGTCTTTTTTTTTTTTCTTTCACTGCTTTAGGTATACAGAATTAGTCATCGTAAAAAATATATATATACTGTGGCAGGTGAAATGTATTTTTCTTTTTGCATATTTGTTTAAAACATTTTGTACAATAATATTATTCATTTAGATAGCTTTCACAAAGAGGTTTTAAAAAGTGTAGAGCCTACGGTTGTTTCTTTCCTGGAGTCTCTGACGTGTTAAATGAAACTCCTTAGTCAATTGGCTTGGGGAATGACTATGTGTTGACTGAAGTAAAATATCCTAATGCATACTATATTAAAATAGTATTTTATTTTGCAACCACCTGTCAACTTATTTGCCTCTCATAGACGTAACTATGACAGACACTGGTTGAAGTAATTAGTGCTTAAAATGTCTCTAAAAATGCTACATTCCCCATTATTCTCTAGAGGAGGTAGGTGTTGATACAGTGCCATGAAAGACAGCGGCTTTTAAGAACTATTTAAATGACCTGCAGTTTTTGGTTGTAGTGCTCTCCACTGATGTGTGTGTGTGTGTGTGTGTGTGTGTGTGTGTGTGTGTTTTACAATCTATGCATGCTTTCTAGATTGTTCTGGAACCCTGCAAAAAATACATAATTGAAACAACTTCTGTCCACTTCATGGGCAGAAATTACTCTGGCTGCTATGAAGAGAAAGGTAGGAGATTGTTAAGAATGGAGCAAGCATATGGGAAGGTATTTCAGTAGTCTAAACAGAAGATAGCGATACCTTGGGCCAAGATAATGAATAAAGTCCAGATTTATTTTTGAAATGGCACTCTGGGCCGGGCGTTAAGGCTAAAGCCTGTAATCCCAGCACTTTGGGAAGCCGAGGTGAGAGGAGGATTGCCTGAGCTTACTGGAGAATGGCCTGCGCAACTTGGTGATACCTCATCTCTACAATAAATCAAAAAATTAGTTGGGCATGGTAGCATGTGCCTGTAGTTCTGGCTACTTGAAAGGCTGAGGCAGAAGGATCACCTGAGCCCAGCAGGTCAATGTAGTGGTGGCAGTGAGCGTGCCACTGCACTCCAGGCTAGACGATGGAGTAAGACTCCAACTTGGAAAAAAAAAAAAAGGAAAAGAAAGAGGCACTCTGAGATTTGCTGATAGATTGGCAATGCATGAGAGAAAGAATTATATGATGCCTGTACATCCAAATTTTTGATATGAGGTAAATACTGATTATAATGCCATTTTTGAATTAGGAAAGAGGGGAATAGAGAGCATGGGAAATAGCCTTTGGGAATAAGATAAGTTTGGTTTTATTTTATTTATTTATTTATTTTTTTGAGTTGGAGTCTCACTCTGTCGCCCAGACTGGAGTGAAGTGGCGGCTCCCGGCCACCGCAGCCTCGACCTGCTGTGCTCTGGCTAATTTTTTGATTTATTGTAGAGATGAGGTCTCACCAAGTTGCCCAGGCGGGTCTCGAACCCGCAGGCTCAGGCAATTCACTCACCTCAGCCTCCCAAGGCGCGGGATTACAGGCTGAGCCACTGAGCCCAGCTTGAGTTTGGTTTTAGGTATGTTACTTTTGATATCCTTGTGAGATATCCAAGTAAGGAGCTCAGAGAAAAAAAGACTAGAGCTGACACTGCATAGAACATAATTATGTTCTAAATCTGTTCATAAAGTTTGTATTATGAATTTATTGAATCCTTACAAAAACCATATGAGGTAACTAGATAGACTATTGTTTTCTCCGTTTTACACATGAAGGTGGTTGTTCATACAATAAACTGAGATAATTGATGTCAAAGTACATAGAGCAGTGTTTGGTGCTTTGCATTAAGAAAATACCCAGAGAAGTGTTTCTGTTAAGTTTCTTGCTTAGAATACTTACTGAAAGTATTTCCAGTGCCATTGGATGTCCCTGTTGAAGAAGTACTGTGTTTCAAAGCTGGGTACAGATGGTAATTGGAGGCACAAAAGAAATAAAGCTCTAAAAGGACAATGAATTGAAGACGATGCAGTGATTATGACAGAAGTACTGGATGCCAAATTCTATGCTTCAACAAGTTCACAATTCCACTTCGCAAAATGATAATAGAGGGCAATTTAATTAAAAGATAATGGAATAAATTAAGAATGCTTCAGTATCTTTATATGCCTCAAGAGCATACATTTTCACCTCATAAAAGTCAACCTAGGAATCTTTCTTACCCAAATTGAAACAGTCTATAAATATCACATTTAGGATAAAGTGTATTGAAACAGGACTGGTAGAAATGTTTGCCTAAATAATTGTTTCCAGGTGGGCAGACAGCATTTTTCATTTTAAAATGAACTTTCTACATTAATGGTAGAAGGAAGAACAAGTTGTCTTGCAAAATTTCTTCTGTGGCCTTCTTCATAACACATTACTTATTCAGTGCCAAACATTGTGCTAAGACATCAAGTTCTGATTTCACCTCTTAATAGATATCCCTACAGAAGATAACGATACTATGAATTTTGGTAGAACCTGTAAAAGGAAAAAAAGCAGTGAAATAATTCATTTCAGTATAATGTAGAGGTTATAAGTGATGGCTCCAGTCACCTGGGTTCAAATCTCAGCTGCACAAATTCCTAGTTGTGTCTTAGTTCCAGCTGCTATGACAAAATACCACAGAAGAGGTGTCTTAAATAACAAACATTTATTTTTAACAGTTCTAGAAGTCTGAGATCAGGGTTCTTGTGAAGGGCCTCTTCTGGGTTGTAGATGGTTGACTCCTTGAGATATCCTCACACGGCTGAAAGACCAAGAGAGTTCTCTGGGGCCTCTTTTATAAAGGTATCAATTCTATTCATGAGCACTTTACCCTTATGTCATAATAATCCCCTTAATCCCCACCTCCTGATACCATCACATTGAGGGTTAGGATTTCAACATGTGAATCGGAAGGAGACATAAATATTCAGTTCATAACACTGACCTTGAGTAAATCACCCAACTCTTTGTTCTTTAGTTTACTCTGTGGATTAAATGAAGATAATAATGGTACTTCCTCATAAGCTTGTTGGGAAGATTAAATGAATTAATTAAAGTGCTTAGAAGGGCATGGTTTATGAAAGGCACTTAACGCTTATGCGTTATTAAATCTAAACATGATTTTGGGCAGGGTTCAATCTCTCTCCTCTTGGTTGCTAGGAAATCAGGGGATTATTAAGTATCTGTTTAGTGTACCCAAATACACCCTGGCAGTTTGGTCCGTGTGGTCTATGTTTAGAAATGGCTGTTCCCACTCAGGTCACAGGAGCAACTTACTGTGATCCTATTTTGGAATCTCAGGTACATGCTTGGTAGAATCCTCATTTCTGATACAGACAAAATATCATTATACTATTTATACCCCAGCATAGTGATAGTTTCCACCCTCTGTAGAATGGCTTATGTTTTCAGGTCCTTCCATATTTTCAGGTCTCCCTGAGTAGAGGAACTGAGAGCTGAACAGAACTGAGAGCTTTGGAGTTCAGTCAACTGATTTTTCTATTCTCCAACGCTCCACTCACCCTCACCACCACATCTCCCATCTGCAGGTTTCTGTTCAGCCTATATGTGTTTCCTTGATGTTTAGGGAGGCTGGTGTCTCTTCCCACCATAAAGAAAATGTGGGTGGTTTGCCATAGGTGTCTTAGAACTGACTGCTGAGAAGAAAAGAAAAGAATAAAGGGGACATAGCATTTTCTTTAACTACCTCCTCAGTGTTGTTGGATTTCAGTCTTAAGTGCTGACATTTGTCTGTCTATAGACTTGCCAGTCCAGTCTTATTAATCCCACAGATTGTCAATGAATGTTTGATGGAGTGAGTGGGTGTGCTGTATTTGATCTTATTCAAAGTTCAGGGACAAGGCACCATGTGAAACATGTGGCAGAATGGAGTAAGTGCTAAATTTGGACTAAAAAAGATTTAGGGTGGGAAATTCCACAATCAAATCTTACAAGCTATGTGACTGTGAGGCGGGCTCTTAACTTCTCATGGCTTTAGCCATCCTATGTGTGAGCTGGGAAAAATAATGCCCACCATAGACTTTTTGTGGAATAAATAAGATAGCATATGCAAATATCAGACCCCCCAATAAGTGGTTATAGTTGTTATCAGAAGTCTCCTATTTTGAGACTTCTAGCAGACATCACAGAAGACTGTGCCTTCAGAGAGGGTAATTGCCAAGCCCAGGTGCACTAGTGGTGGCATTGTATTACCATGATTGAGTGTTCTCTTAACAAAGCTCAAGGGAGATTTGAATTTATGTGCACAGTGTTCTTCAACAAGTACTTGATAAATGCCAATCAATATGTCAGCAACAGGGTTGCTGTTACGGAAATTAGTAAGACAAAAATCCTTGACCTTGAAGGAGCATAGGCATGTAATAACTCATATTGGGCAAGGTAAAAATCAGTGATAAATAGAAACAGCCAGTTTATTGAAAAACCTCAATTTATTAAAACATAAACACAAAATGGTTTCATTTCTTCCAATAACTGTCTCCAATTTTATTATATATCCTTCTTCTTCTCCTCTAACATCTTGAGAATTCATTTTCTGGTTAGTTTTAGATATTGAAGTTAGTACTTTGGAACTCTCAATCACATTTTGTGTTCAAAATTCTGTACTTCTCCCCTCTGATGTATGCAACTAGCTCCTCTAGTTTGTGAGACAAAGTAAGGATGGAGAAGAACACTTTGTACCTGTTTTTTTGTTATTTACAGGGAAAGGGTTTCTAATCCCACTCTGCCATGGCTGTTTCTGACTATGTTTTGCTTCTTATTTTTCTGGAGTGGATATTCAGCTTCACTGAGAATCTTCAACCCTTTTATCTGTGTTGACTTCTCAGCTGTTCATGCAACCCCAGAAACTGCATTGTCATTCACAAAGAGGTGTGAGGATCTTTTCTAATATTTCCTGAGTGTGACATGATAAGCTGCACCCATTTTATCCAGGCTGGGTAATTTATAATGAGCAGAAATGTATTTGGTTTATGGTTCTGGAAGCTGGGACATTCAAGACCAGCATCAGACAGGGGTCTTCTTGTGGCATCATCCATGGTGGAAGGAAGAGGACAAAAGAGGATGATGGAGAGAGGGCAAGAAGGGCCAAACTTATCCTTTTATAAGGAACCCACTGCCATGATAGTGACACACTCCTGTGTTAATGGCATTAATCTATTCATGAGTGTGGACCACTCATGACCTAGTCACCTCTTAAAGGCCCCACCTCCCAACACTGTTGCATTGGGAATTCAATTTCCAACACATGTTTTTTGGGAAATGCATTTAAACCATGGCACCTAATGGGGGAAGAAACTTAAAAATACCATGAGTATAATAGTAGACAAGTGGAGAGTTCTTCCAGATCAGAGGCACCATTTTATCAGTGCCCTAAATATTGATAATGACTGTCACCAACCAATTTAGTTTGGGGAATTTGAGGGAAAAGGAGGAAGAACTGCCACCTCCTGTATCTCTTCTGACCTTCTCCCCAAGTTCTTTCATCATCTTTCAATGGGTAAAAGAAAGAGAGGGAGTATCATTGGCAGGATCCATTCTGTCCTTTGGTATGCACATGTGACAGTGCATCCAAACTAGTTGAGGGGCTTATGGAAACCTCTAGTTAAGTGATGATTAAGCACTGATCTAAAGGGTAAGTGGAAACTAGCTAGACAAAGAAGCGAGACACATAATTTATAAACAAAAGAAGCAGACATTCAAGCCACTGGAATAAATTTAGGATGGCTGGACTGAAAAGAACCTGTTGTTGTACTAGGTAATAGTGGAAAATAGGCAGTGACTCCACAGGTAGTGTTAAATCATGTTTTGAATAGAAGAATGAATGAGTAAATGAGCAAAAAGCTTTCTTTTAGGCACACATCTCCCCCGAAGGATGGATAAATTAGGCTTAGACAGAAATACTCCCCATGGGAAGGAGTGGTCAGCTTATATTTTCTATCTTTATCCATGTGAGAGATGGGGGTGGTCATTTGGGAGTCATTAAATGAAAAGGAGAGATAGTCTTTCTTTCTATTATTTTTTTTTCTTTATAATTTAATGGTTCCTTTCTATCTTTACCCTCCTTTTAGTTTATTTTTGTTTCTCTGTTTCTTTGTATCTTGTTCTTTTGTAACCCTCCAATGACCCTGTGCTGATTGGGTTTGCTTATCCATAAATGCAATTTTAATTCTTTTGAGGAAAGAAGAGCCATAATTATTTAGTTACTATTTTTCCCATTAGGACTGTCTTTGTAAGCTCTTAGTTCTCTGTGGAAACATATACTCTGCTTGAAGCTGTTATATTTTATTGTGGGGATATCAATAATTCGATAATGTCTTTTCTAACGTATCTGCCCTTTTCCTCTGTGTACTGTGTAGAAAAACATTAGGCTTGTAGCGATCCAATTGCCTGGAGTTAGTGACAACATGCTATTCTCTGTTGAACTGAAAATGTTTCTACCTTGGGAAATATAACTGAGGACATCGTGTTACTGTCATTTTTGTAGGCATAAATACCACTCAGAAGTAATATCAACACATGCAAATCACTCAAATGGTTTGTTTTAAAGTATATCACGGAAACTGCATTGTCTCCAAAGGGTAGGGTGTGTCTTTCTTAGAAGGTCAGACAGTGTCACCTTATAAAGAGTAAGTTACAACACAAGGCTAATAACTTTTCTCAAAGTCTTTATCATCTGCTGTGATTTATGCAACTCATTTATTAAAAGGGCCTACATCTATTTTATGAAAACAAATCTGACGTTTTCTTTCTTTTTTTTTTTTCTTTTTTGCATATGAGGTGCCATTCTTGCTACTAAATTTATTAGTAAAGCAGACTATCCTAAATCTTTCTCCTACATCCAGGTCTCATAGGTAGATAAACCCAGCAGAGTGGACTAAAGTTGTTTTGTACCATTGTTTAAGCAAAGGATTTGGCATCTTTTCATTTCTTTTGTGATTATCTAAATGAGATCTCACTAAAAACAAAGTAGCAAAGTTGAAAGAGTAGTTAATAGAGAGTGATTAAGATAAAGATGATAAAAAATCTATTGGGCTTTCCTATGTGCCATGTAAAGGCTAAAGGATTTAACCTATGTTATGCTATTCAATTCTCACAGCATACTATTAAGGAAAATGCTATTCATGGGTGAAAAACTAAACTCAAGATTATTTAATAAGATTGTTCAGATCAAAATCCTGCAGATGGTAAGAGACAGATATAGGAGTCAAATTGATCCCCCTCATGCCAGTGATAAAAGATTCATAGGTGTAATTGTGTGGGGGCCTTAATTAATTTATTTTTTCACTTAAAATAACTCTATAATTACTTAAGTTTGGGACGGGAAATGTATTATACTATATCACTATTTACAACTCAGAATCTTTCTCCCACTTACTGTGCAGCATTTGAAACAGCACATTAGCACGCTGGGCCTCACTTCTTCAACACAAAGCTTTAACGGTGTAAATATCTCTGTTAAAAAAAATTAGTGGCCCTTTAAAAACTAACTTTATTAGCTAGTAAATATATTTGTACCATAATTTATCTCATTGGTATGAGGTTGAATACTCTTTAGTAATTACTAGGTAAACTACAAAATTGTATTCACAATGATGTCTTGCATGTGAGTATATTTATTTTATCACAGGTTTTGAGTATGAGATATCTATTTTAATGAGACACACAAAAATATAAAAATATCTCTATGTATGTAAAAACATGGATTTTTGAGGAAAATTAATTCCTCCCCCATTTTATATATTCTGCTTTGTAGTATTTTTTACTCAATGCCAGTTTCCCAAATGTAACCAAACACAAGCTGTTCATAAAGCAAACTTGAGTCTGTTGTCTGCTGATGCTCCCTAATGAAGAGTTAGTGGCTCTTTGTGATTATCTAAATGAGATGTTTCAGGATGTTTTTGTAATAAACTATAAAGATATTTGCCCAAGCAAGAGTATCCTGAAAGAGTAAAGTAAAAGCAAATGAAAGCAGTAAAGTAGTAAAATCCTATTAATGTAGACAGCATGTTGGGAGTGAGAGGTAAGTCGTTTCAGTCCTCAGCGTCCAAGCTGAGTGTAATGGTAGATGGATTTGTTCTCAAATAACCATGGTGATATGGTTATTGAATTACATGTGTGTCTAACTGCTGGAGAATGAACTCTTCCATAGCACAGGGCTGTCTTGTTAGTCTTGTTTGTGTGTTTTACAAATGACTGGTGTTTATGCCTGGAACAGAACCGTATTATAGTCGTGGAGGTGGGATGGTGATGGTAGCTATAGAAGAAATGGTAATAATGTAACAGCTTTTATCTACTGCTCACTATGCAAATGACACATACATTTCCTGTGCATTATTTAATCTGCTCTTTGTACAATCATATGGGAGTACTCCTATTTTTATTCCACAGATCTGCCATAGAGGTTTTCACATTTTTAATAATGAAAATTTGTTAACATTAATTGGACATTTTTTCAATAGATTAATATCATGTAAATCAGCCGACTCTGTTTATGTTTATTTATTCTAAAAGAAAGATGAACATTTCCAACACGTTTTTCCCATTAAAAGCTAAGGGAGAACTTTAAGATATGGGTGAAGTCAATGGGTATTTAAAGCAAATATAAGAAGCTTGCTAACCAATATCTTTTTTCCACTGTAGAGTAATAAGCACAGATAAATCTATTGCCATTTGATCTTCATGTCTATCTCTGTTGAGAGCATCACTGTGACCTGGGTTTACCTGAATCAGGCTCTGAATGAGTTTTTCCACACTGGTGACTTTTCCAACTTTTTAAGTCTCTGCTGCCACACTGTGGGGAAATACAAAATAAGACATTAGCTTCTTAGGTATTTTTGTCATCTTTTTACTAAGGAACAATACTCATTTACAATGCCAGGTTTTAAAATGACTAGGATTAAAGTAAAAAGTTTTCAGATGAAGGATGTTAAATAAAATCATTACCAGTTGAGGAAGCAATGGTGGTGTTTTTTAATGGGATTGCTTTATTGACTACTTGGGTAATTCAAAATGTGGTCACTTTAAGAAGAGCAACCTGGGGTACTGAAATAAATATGAGCTTTCAATTCTGATATAAAGGGGACTCCTTCCTTCTCTTCCTCCCTTCCTTAGTCCTCCCTCCCTCCCTCCTTCCTTCCTTCCCTCCCTCCCTTTTCTTCCTCTTTCTCTCCTTCCTTTTTTCTTCTTTCTATCTTTTCTTTTTGTTCCTTTCTCTCCTTCCACTAAAATTATCGAGTATCTACTGCCCTGTGCCAGGCTAGATGCTAGGTGTTATTAATACAACTCAAATTAAGCCTTGCTTCTGAATCTCAATAGGGAGAGTTTCTAGTGATAACAGAAGGCATATAAAATGAAAATTAGAATATAAAGAAAGCTCTAGAAATGTATGCACAAGGTATCATGGAAGTGTAAGAGGCATCTTCCAAAGCCACAGTTTCAGTTATTTACAGTGACTTGTGTGGCACATTGTTTTCTGAAAGTCAGAAGTTCCATTCCTCAATGACTGTTGCTGCTGCTCTCTGCAGATGTCATGAGCTCCTGCTGTCCTTCTTACATGAGAATGATGGTTGGTCATCTTTGGTTGAAGACATTTGGAATTTATAGGGATTAAAACAAATTATTATCAAACTGAGCCTTTCTTTGTAATTTAATCAATGTCACTTCAAAATCATTGGAAGAGCTTTAGAGAAAAAGGTAGAGATATTACCAAGCTTCTTTGAAAATATACTCCTTTAGCACACATATATTTTGACATAATATAATGCTATATTGGTATTTATCTATTTTTAAGCATTTCTAGAAAGTAACACCCAAGAACGAGGACATTCATCAGGGTTTAAAGATAGAATGCATTTCCTAACCAGAGATGTAAAAGACCTTTACAATGAAAACTACAAAACAGCGCTCAAAGATGACACAAACAAGTGGAAAAATATTCCATACTCATGGATTGGAAGAACCAACAATGATAAGATGTCCATTTTACCTAAGGCAATCCACAGATTTAATGCAATACCCATCAAATTACCAGCAACATTCTTCTCAGATCTAGAAAAAACTATACAGGAACTCATATGGAAACATAAATGAGTAAGAATAGCCAAAACAATCCTCAGCAAAAAAAAAAAAAAAAGCAGGAGATATTATATTCCCAGATTTTATACTATAAAGCTGTTCTTGTACTTGTATTGGTGCAAGAACAGGCATATAGACCAATGGAATAGAATTGAGATTCCAGAAGCAAAATCTCAATTTCTCAACCAACTCATCTTCGACAAAACCTCCACCACCCACTACTGGGGAGAGGAGAACCTATTCAGTAAATGGTGCCGGGAAAACTGGCTGACCACATGCAGAAGATTGAAACAGGACCCTACGTAT
This sequence comes from Carlito syrichta, assembly GCF_000164805.1. Classification (NCBI taxonomy): domain Eukaryota; kingdom Metazoa; phylum Chordata; class Mammalia; order Primates; family Tarsiidae; genus Carlito; species Carlito syrichta. The sequence continues at coordinate 87,466 of NW_007232803.1, read as the reverse complement.
TCCCAAACACAAGAATTAACTCTAAATGGATCACAGACCTAAATGTAAAACCTCAAACCGTAAGAACCTTAGAAAATGCAGGAGACACTCTTATGGAAGTTGGAACTGGCAAACGATTCCTGATCAAAACCCGAAGTGCCCAGGCCATAAGAGATAATATAGACAAGTGGGACCTCATTAAACTGACAAGCTTCTGCAAAGCCAAATAAACCATCAAGAGAGCAGGGAGACAGTCCACAGACTGGGAAAAAATATCTGCCAACTCCATGTCTGACAAAGGCCTAACATCAAGGATCTACAAGGAACTCAAATGTGCTGAAAAGAAAAAAACAAACAGCCCCATTACAAAATGGGCTAAAGATGTGAATAGACACTTCTCAAAAGAAGACATACGAGCAGCCAATAGACTCATGAAAAAACATTCAACCTCACTAGTCATCAAGGAGATGCAAATTAAAACTACATTGAGATACCACCTAACTCCGGTCAGAATGGCCATCATCAATAACTCAAAAAATAACAGTTGCTGGAGAGGATGTGGCGAAAAGGCAACACTTCTACACTGTTGGTGGGAGTGTAAAACTAGTACAACCTCTGTGGAAATCAGTGTGGCGATTCCTAAAATTTCTAAAAATTGACCTTCCATATGACCTCGCAATCCTCCTACTGGGAATATACCTGGAAGAATGCAGGTCACTCTATAAAAAAGATACCTGCACACGTATGTTTATCGCAGCATTGTTCACAATAGCAAGAGCATGGAACCAACCATGCTGTCCATCAAAAGAGGACTGGATTAAAAAAGGTGGTACATATATACAATGGAATATTACACACCCATCAAGAACAAAATCATGAACTTCGCAGCAACCTGGATGGAATTAGAGCTTATAATACTGAGTGATATCCCCCAGAAACAAAGAGCTGAGTATCACATGTTCTCATGGGCCTTGAACAACTACTGTATTATGGTATAAAAGGGATTGAAAGTAGCAGGAAACTGCGGGGTGGGGGGTGGGGGGTGAGTAGCTGGGATTGACAGTAGTTGATATCCGCCTGGGGAAGTGGGGGCACACCTCATCAACAAGTGTACCTGCATAATGAACATTTGTATACCTAACCCTGAATTGTACCCCACAATTTCAAAATAAAAATTTAAAGAGAAACAAAAAATAGAATGCAAATGCATACATTTTTTTCTACAAAGAGCATACAAAATGACATTATAATATGTAGCATATAATATTCCTTTAGGTCATTAAAATGATAGCTATATCCTAAAAATAACTTTAAAAAGTTGTTTCTTTCATAAACTGTTTCCTAGTATTAGGTGTCTAGAAATACCTTTATTTCAAAGCTTAGCACACCTAGGAAGCAAGATTAAAATGACCAAGTTAGATTGGGTGGCTTAAAGAGGGAAGAGTGTGAATTATATTTGCTGAATGTTGAATGCTTATTATGTATGGGCATTGCCTGACAATTTAAATCCATCTTTTATTTAAAATTTCAAATAAAAATGAGAAATCACCATATTAGCTCCATTTTATAGTTGAGAAAATTGAGACTTAGCATAACAAATTTGTTCAAGGTCTTATAACTAGTAAGTGGCAGGATTTGAAAAAAAAATGGACTCATGCAGTTTCATTTTATTATCAGAACAAAGAAGGAATCATTTAAATAGTCATATCTAAGTGAAAATAACCATTGTCTAAAGCTGTCTGATTTTTTAAAGAGAAATATCATATCAATGGTATCAGTAGGATATGTACAAAGGCCTTGTTTTAAACTTTATAAAACTGTATTTGCTTATCTTTGAAGTGCATACTTTTTTATTAAGTACTTTTTTAAATTAAGCCCTTTTGGAGGTGAAAGAAAACTGTAAGCTAATTTAAGTCAGGAATTCAATAGGTTCTTTTGAAGTACAGATTTTCAGACCCAAAATAAATTAACATCAATTCAATGAGAAAATAAAGTCAAATCGCTTAATGCTGAATCTTTACATAACGTGAGACAAATTGTTGCCATTTAAAAATAGGTGATATTTACAGTCTAGTAACAATGGAAACTAACAATCATACAAACAAAAAACAGAAGGTGGGAAGTTTAATTTAGCAGTTTGATTTTGGCTCAAAGACAAAAGTCCAGCATCCTAGGAGCAAAAAGGTAGAAAAATGTTATGGCAGGTGTTAAGGCAGGAGCAACTTGAAGGAGTGAGGATGGTAGATTGTTCCTGAACAGTTGCTCACTTTCCTCTTCTATAATGGAGCTAATAATGGTACCAGGCTATAGGATTGTTGTGGGAATTACATAAGGTAATGCATGGGACACTCTAGATCCAGAAAATGCCCTTAACACGTAGTATCTGCTTGATCAGTATGAATGTTTATTATCCCACCAGGTGATGGACTTAAGTAGAAATGGTATAAGTTAGATCCAGGAGCAGATTTATATCATAATGAGTGTGTGACTTTGGGGAGTAACTTTATCTAAGCCTCAATTTTCACACTTGTAAGAGAAAAATATTAATTTTACCTACTGTGCAAAGCTATTGTAGGACCAAATGAAAGAATGCTTGCAAAAGACCTTTGTGAAATGTAAAGTGCCCCTCACATACTAGTTGAGATCCCCATTTCTATTCCTTTCTAGTTTTCATGCAAGTTTTAACTTTAGATTCACTTATGAGTCAGATTTATAAAAAAATACTATGAAATATATTTATTAACTTGGATAAGCATTGATAGCTCTATTCCATGAATATCGACCAAAGAGGGGGATAAAATCTCTGAGATTAGCTCTGAGAGAAGGACATAAGATTTATATTGAATGAAGAGAGGAAAAGTGAGGATTAGAAAGCAGAAGCTGGCAGGTGCCTCTATTAGGAATCTGTTTAGCTGTAAGTAACATTAAGACTCAGCTATCAGTGGCATAAATTAATGAGGTAATGTGTTTTCATAAAACAAGTTTGAAGGCAGGTGGTTTCCTAGTGATGCATCATCTCCCAATAGTGCTTTTAGGTACTTGGATCTCTCTCCAATGCTGTTCATAGTTTTCATCCTTTTTCTTGTTGCTTCATGGCAGACAGCTGTATCAATCCCCCTGTGTGTGTTCAAGGCAGAGAAAAGTGGGGGAAAAAATGGCACAGCCCCAACTCTTTCTTACAAAGAGAGCAAATGCTTTCCCAGCATCCCTTGGAAAACTTTTTCATATGTCAAAAATCAGAGAATGTTTGACCTACTCCTAGCTTCAACCAACACTGAGAAGTTAAATATTTAATTAAATACGTGGCTTCTCTGAACAAAATCTGAATTGTATTAACAAGAAATATAATTATATTAACAAGCAACCAGCAGTGCCCATCACAGTACAATCCTCCTATCTGGTGAAAGAGGGGCCATTCCTCATTAAAGGTGTAGGAATTCTGTAGCATAGTAAGCATAGTAAGCATGTTTCTGATGAGCTTGAACCCTAAGTTATTTGTATATGTGTTTTTGGGGCTGAGACACAAAGAACATAATAGAGTACATGAGGATTAAGGTAACTTTGAAATTCTCATTCCAACTAGGAAATTCGATTACTAGAACAGAGTTAAGAATAAGCCTTAAATCATGGTTCCCTTGAGATTTTTTTCTGCTGTAATCGATGAGAAAATAATAGATGTACCATTCGAGTACTACATCCTTAAATGAAAATACTATATTGTTCCTAATTCATTTTTTGCATGCCACATAAACTCCATCTATTCCAACCTCCAGGACAGATGACAAGGTGTTTAGATGTTGCATTAAGTGTCATACAAGAGTGTAACTGAAAAAGAAACGTCACTTAAAAACTGTAGCTCTAAGCAAGAGATTTAAATGCCCTAAGCTTCTGTGATAAAAGGAGATTTCATTAGATGCAGTCTATTTGGTGAAATTTAACACTTTATAGAAGTTAGTTCCGCAGAAATTTAAAAACTTCATGGCCTTAGACATAAAATGTTTTTGGCAAACATCAAAATAGCTGTTACTGGAGAGCTGACATGTGCTTACTTTTTCTTATTTCTGATTTCTTGTGAGATGATCCATAAGTTCATCCTAATTCTCTTTGTAGAATTTGGAATCAGCATAGCCAGAATCGCATTGTACTGTTAGATTCAACTGCATCACATTTTAATAACTTTTACTTCTGTCAGGGAGCAATACTGCATTTGGCACTCCAGCACCACCCAGTGACAAATCTGAAAATTGCATGTTATTGAGTTGAAATGGCATCTTAGATTTCCAAATGCATTGCCAATGTGTAGCTTGCTGGCCATGTGCAATCATTAGATGTCTGAGTTGTGGCTACTCCTAATTAAGGTTTGCTCTTAATGCACACTGGATCTCAATAATTTTTATATTGATTACAGGTTAAAATTATAATATTTGAATGTATTTGATTACAGAAAATGTATTATAAAATTTTATTTCACCTGTAAGTTTTTATTATCCTTAATGTGACTATCAGAAAATTTAAACTTATACTTGTAACATGTATTGCATTTTTATGGGACAGTGATCACTCGGCTACTTAATTATATAGTTTTACCTAAGTAACTCATTTAGTAAAAATATGGGGTAAAGAATTTAATGGAAACCACCTGGATTTATTCAAAAGAACATGTTTGATCATGCATAGAGGTGACAGGAATAAATATATCCAGGGTTTATTTGTATGTGCATTTTTGATCATAGGTAATAATGTTAGTAGACTTATTAACTAATAAGTTGCCAGTATTAAGAATTCATTAGGTGTCAGGCATTATTTTAAGAACTCTGCATTCATTTGCTCACTCAATCAATGCCCACAAAATTTCAATGAGATAAGCACTACTATTCTAGACTTTTCATACAAAACAGAATGTGCCACAGAGAGCTCAATACCTTGTCCAAAGTCATGCAGCTATGAAGAAGCAGAGTCGGTATTTGAACACAGTCTGGCTCCAGAGTCTACCTTTCTAGCTGCTCTGCTATCCTCCTACTGAAGAGAAAATGTTGATGAAAAATTAAAAACACACTGGCCATAGGAAAACTGCTTTAGGCACATGTTCACACAATGGTTAGTCACAGATTATCGGTAAATTTTTAGTTATTTTATTCCTTTTAGTATAATTAAAATGAATTTAGTGAGAAAAGTAAATTATTTTAAATACTGTGCTTCATGTTAGTCATTGATAATTGAGCATCTATCAAAATTAGGAGACACCATGAGGATACTAAGATGAATAAGTCATCTGATTTGCCTTTTAAGTGATCAGATTCTGGGGGAAATTGGATCCATAGACAAATAATACAGAAGTACAGAGAAGGAAGGCCCACAAAAAAAGATGACTTTATAGAGCGTTCTGGAGGGAAACCGAGTTGTCAGGCGGAAAAGAGAGGGAAGGCACAGGTCCCATGCTGAGGGGGGAGTTTGAGCAAAATAATGTGATCATGAAACAGCATTACCACATGCAGAAAATAATAAACAGGTTAATATTGTGTGAGTTTACAGTTGTTGGGAAATGTAAGGTTATCAGTCTAATGGAATAGTCAAAAAAGTCTTTTGTAGAAATGTTCTAGCCTGACAACCAATCAGTGTAGGAGAAAATGATTATGTATGTGAAATAAGTTCTGAGTTTGATTTGATCTATTTTTTTCTGTAATATTGCAATTTTATGTGATGAGATGAATTCTATGGGGGAAAATCCATAAAGCTACAATTCACAGAATTAGTTCAAGAACATGACTCTCTAAATTTTGTAATGCAATATGTGCCTTGTAAAGATCAAATGAATCCATGTATATGACACTCCTTTGAAAGCAGTAAGTGCCAAGTAGATGCAGGCATTACAATACCATCATCACCTTAGAGCTAAAACAATCATGTCATTTAAAGGCCTAGTGCACAATTATTTTTAAAGTACAAATTTTTAAATGCCCTTTTAATTACTCGTTACTATTGTGCATATTAAAGTTTTATTAGCTACATCACTATGAGGAAGATACGTCACTACAAGACTTTTTGTAGTCACAAGCAGTTAGTTTATTTATTCTACTAAAATGAACATGAAATTTGATAAAAATAGTTCAAATGCATATATATGTAGGCAACTGAGATTTAAAAAATAATCGTGGTTTTGTCTTGTTCATGACTTTTTAAGTATCACATAGGATATTGTCAGTATCTAAAGGACTCCCCAAAATAATTTTAGTCTCAACTGGAGGAACTAGAAAGATGCAGGCTTTCCCTCAAACTGGACAATAGGTAAATTAACCTCCCTAAACAAATGTCCCTAACCCAGATTAGCAACAGAGACGATATTCACTTTTGCGCTCTGTCATTGTAACATTTTTGGCCCAGACTGGGTACAAACATGTAAAATGTGTGATGGCAAGTGGAATAAATCACCTGAGTGAGGTTTAATATGCAGATCTTTGAGCTCTATAAGGCCATTAAGTAGAATCTGTGGGGTTGGAATATGGGAAATGGGTTTGTTTGCTTTTTAAAGCATCCTAGAGGATTTGAATGTACTCTAAAGTTTGAGAAGCTCAAAACCAGATTTTGGTTTAAAGATAGTCTATATAATTAAATGTCAGTCACTATTCTATGTGAATATTCACTGTTTCCAGAAATTAAGAGCTGAATGCTGTTTTTTGTTACAACTTCTCCTCTAGCAAACACCAACACTAAGTCGCTGCTATCACAAATTTTGAAGCATAGCCTGGCCGATGCTGTTCATGCTGTCTTATTTCATCAGTCATCTTTCCTCTGTATAAGAATAAAAGAAAGGCTTTCTGTTCTCCCATGTAGAAATTTCAGCTACTTACTACCATTGCTAGAAAGAAATAAAGATTGACATACATGGTACGAAATGAACAGTTCATCTAAGTTTCCAATTAGACAAATAAGTAGATGAATCCATCTTCATGCCTGATATTTTCAGTGTAAAGTATAACAGATTAGATTACTTATTACAGTAGTAATTGCTATTATATAATTCATTATTGATTAAGATGATTGAGGTTATATGATTATAGTTTTGTTGGTATATTTATTTTAAGGAGCTACTGGTTATATAAAACATCTGTTTGCTTTGAATACCTCCTTCCACCTCCACTCCACTCCTCAAGAGTTAATTAGTATGACTGCTCTATATATTGAGAAAGGAATAATTAGGATAATTTGGCTAAGAAAGAAAAAACGGGTGGTCAAGAAAAGAAAATACAAGACAAGACAACGATGTTTTTAGTAAGATTATGGGTGTAAAATTACAACTCAGTTTTCATTTTGTCTCAATTTTTCCTCATCAAGTGTAATATTCTTTAAAGAAATAAAATATAGAAGCAGCATACATTTTGAAATGTCAAATTAATTCCAGATTAAGACAATAGACTGGAATTTTGTTGCATTAAATAAATCCCAGCTCTCCAGACCATACTAATTTCATGCTTATCTATTGAGACAACTATTTAGATACAAAGGTAAAATCACTTTAAATAATAAAGAGATGTTTATCCAGAAGAACTAGTAAATATAGGTTCAACAAACTATACGTGTAAATTTATTACAAAAAAACAGAATGCATTCCCAATTTTCTGATTTTACATGGAGACCCTAAGATAACCTCTTAGAGCATATTAGAGTGAGCCAAACTGTGTGACAAAATGTAATAGTATTGTACCTTTTGGTCTAAATTATTCCATCTCTGAAGTCTTTATAGTAAAAACCGTATTCCTTTATTAAGGTAAAATCCACATTTCTGTTTTCATAATTTATACCTGAATGAGAAAAGCCTGAGGAAACATTTCAGATAACGAGAACTTAGGCAAAGTTTCACGAAAGAAAGGAGTATTGTGGATTTAGGGAACACTTAACAAGAAACATTGGCTCAATAACAAAAAATTTAAAATCTTTGCTTTCAAAAAGCTGAAACCTGGTATTTGCATATTCTTAGTGAAAAACGACTGACAATAGCAAAAAATTGTTTGACAGTTCTCTTTTATGATAACGGTGCAGTTTCAATTCTTTTAGGCAAGATCTAACCCATCTTGTGTCTGGTTATTAATTCTTTCATAAAAAGAAGACTCTTCCTCCTCTCCCACCCCCCAGCCACCATCCTACTTTTCTCATTCTAGACTAGGCTATTAATTAGATTAAAATAACTCATTTCCATTTTCCTATTCCCATTTTGAGCATGTATCAGTCCTTGAAATAGGGATGAATGTACTCTGTTTTCTGCTTCATTTTGATAGTAAAGGGATTTGGGCTACTAAGATGTTATAATTTTCATAAAGAAAAATTCTCCTTAAAGCTGCTTTTATAATTTCTAACCTTAGTGTGGGGACTCCAGGGGGAACTGGGTAGAAACAATTATTAGAATTATATCTTTTAGCAAGTTCTGTGCCTTAGGCTACTCTGTGCATGTGTGTGTGTATGTGTGTGTGTGTGTGTGTGTGTGTGTGTGTGTGTGTGTGTGTGTATGTGTGTGTGTGTTTGTGTGAGAGAGAGAGAGAGAGAGAGAATTCTAATTTGTCTATATATCTATGTATCTATCTATCTAGAAAGACAGAGTGGTAAAAAGAAATCAAATATTTATTTTGAGAGAAAGAGTTATTTTTAAATTCTCAGTAAGGGGAAATTTTAACCAAATATATAAGCAAGGAGGTACATTGCAAATGCTGGAGAAGGATTGATAGTTGTAATTAGGCTTATTTAATCTTGAAAATGTTCATAGACAATAGAGCTACATGGTATGGTATGTAGGGTGCCTCTCTCAGGAAACCACATTTCTGCATTTCCAAAATATGTATTGGAAAACTATAGCCCATAATTGCAGCAGAGTTGAAGACTTGCTATCCAGGACTGGGAGGATTACTGAAGACTTTTGGAAGGACGAAACCTTTTTTTCTTTTTTTGCCAGATTCTTTTTCTTTTTTTCTAAATGGAAAGTTGAAGAAAATTTAATATGTCAGCTTCACAGGAGATTTTAAGACATTTTAAATATAAATGAGAAGATGGTGGATATGATGGTGAGTAATTTCATTCAAATAAAGGAGAATAAATGTAAGGGTATTGTCCTGTGTCCTTTTCCAAATGCAATTTATGCCACTTTTTTCCCTATTTATTTGCAGATATTTTAGACTATGATTCGCTCCAGTTAGAGCATGCGTTTTTTTGTGTGTCTGTGTGTGTGTGTTAGAGCAAGAGGGAATTTATGAATAAATTCTTTAGTCTGTTCACTAATACTGACTTAAAACTGTAAATAAGTGATCAAACTATTTTTCATACTTAAATGTTGTTACTGACTCAGACATTTCATGTTTGACTATAGAACTCTAACATCTTGGGAAGGCAAGAGAACATGAAGAGGTATGGCATGGACGTAAAGAATGAAAAAATTTGTTGAGTTATAAGAAATTCAAAAGTGAGAAATGAGAGATCCTGCTTAAATTTTGTTAATATTCCCATACTTGTGCCTTAAAGACTTTTTTTACTCTGATCTATATTAACAAAACGTTAAACACTAGAGTTAAAAAAAAATCTATCATGCATGCTGAGAGTGAGTCAAAAGAAAATACAACTAGGATCACCCTCATTTGGGTGTCATGATACAATTTTCAATTCTGTACCGTCAACAGTTTTAGTATGGTTTCAAATAATTCAACAGGTCTTAATTTGACAAGGTCCCTACTGAAATTTTAAGCACAAATAATCAGCTGAGAGGAAAGCTTACAGGCATTTTATACAGGTTTTGTTACAGTACTGTTACTTTTGAGTTTGTAATTTAACACATAAAAAATCCTAATATACTCTTCATTTCCTAGACTTACTTGCTGTACATTGAAACAGAATTTTTTCTACTGTGATAAACTAATAAATCTCTAATTTAGAGATGCCTAGATACTTGCATATACACTTTAGTAACCAAAAAGTCATTATTGAATTCCATAATGTTCTACATACTTGACCTAATTTAATATTTCTGAGGCAAAGATACTTGTTAATATTTTATAGAAAAAGTAACTGAGACTCAGAGAAGTTCTTTATGATAGAGTTGCTAAAGGTCAAATAAGCAAATGAGTGGTAGACTTCAGAAAATAAAATGCAGACTATTTGACTCCCAAATCAGTTCTCTCACCTATATACACCCCAGTTTAAGGTGATAAAAGTTAAAAGTTAAGTGAAATTGTCTCTTAGTGGTTCCCGTGATGGTTTCATAGGAGCATGAATTTCTACAATGAACAAGAACACTTAATCTTTTTAGAAGCATTGGTATTATAAATATTAATTGTAAATAACTTTAGTTGATTTATTTGCTACTGTTGTATAGTCTTTATGATTTGCTTCCTACATGTTGGGATTTATAAAAGAATTTCAATAGTATTGACTTGGTATATGAACTTGAATTTATGATAATATTAAGTAAGTTTTAGGAAGTTATAAATTCTACTTGGAGATCTTTAGTCTGTGATCCTAGATACTTCACTTTCCAAAATTTTGAAGATAAAATCTGCTTTGTGAATATTCCTTCTCTTGTGTGTGTGTGTGTGTGAGAGAGAGAGAGAGAGAGAGAGAGATAGGGAGAGATAGGGAGAGAGAGGGAGAGAGGAGAGAGAGGGGGAGAGGGAGAGGGTGAGGAAGAAGAGGAAGAGGGGGAGGGGAGGGAAGAGGGAGGAGGAGAGGAGAGGAGAGATGATGATAAAACATCAAGAAAAGGCCTCATATATTACTTGGAAGATACATCAGCCTTTGAAAGCATTAGCTACAGATATTAATTCTGAAATCAAAGTGTCTATGTAAGCAGTATAATGTTCTATTTCAAAGTGATTGTATACTTGTTGATTTTGATAAGCTTTCTGAAAATGAAACTTCATCTTGCTATATGTATGCTTGTAGAATCCTTTTATATACTCAAAGATATGAATTCTTGCATGATATTTAAATTATATACCACTTTATATGAACTTTACATTTCATATATCTTCCAAATAAATATGATCTTAGATTTCTATGAGGGAGAACAAAATAAAGTATTTTATTCCAGTTAATTTTTTCCCCCAGGACTGTGTTTGACATTTAAAATATACCATTTATGCTACTACATCGTTCCACTAAGTTTGAATTGTTATCAATGCATATGTAGTATTTTTCAAGAATTTTAAATAATATAAGTGAAAAATATTGTTTTCAAAAATAAAATTATAATATTACGGCAACTTTTAAGTAAGCCAATTCCCAATAGGAACTGTAATTTTATTACATAAGTAAAAAAAAAAAAAGCAATTGTTCTTTCCTGACTATGAGTTTGCCAGCTTGGTTTTAGTATGTTACCTTATGCATCCTCACTGTGTGTGTGTGTGTGTGTGTGTGTGTGTGATTTCATATGTGTTGTGTTTATGTGAGAGAACGATGTGTGGTTCACTTTACCAGCACACTCAACACCCACCCCTGTGATCTCTCATCTGTATGGTTGTTATTCTGACACACTACATCCCAAGTCATTAAACTGAACTGATCTTGGTGTTAACAAGCTGTGCCTCAAATTATTGTAATAAAAGCTTAAGGAGTGGAAAAAATATTGTCTATCAAGAGACCTTTTTTTTTCTTCAGTCGGGGTCTCATTCTATCACCCAGGCTGGGACGTAGTAGCAAAATCAAAGCTTAGTGCAATCTCAACCTTCTGGGCTCAGGTGATCCTCTTGCCTCAGCCTCACAGGTAGCTGGGACTGCAGGTACATGACACCATGTCCAGCTAATTTTTTTGTGTATTATTTTTTTGTGGACACAAGGTATCACAATGTTGCCCAGGTTGGTCTCAAACTCCTGAGCTCAAGCAATCCTCTGGACTCAGCCTCCCAAAGTGCTGGGATTACAAGCCTGAGCCATCAAGTCTAGTCCTTCAAGGGACTTTTAAATTTACATATCACCAAGTTGTCTGTTTATTCATTTCCCGCCAGCTGAATTGGTCCAATTTATTGGCATATCTACGAAATCCTGTGGCTTTGTTTATTTATCCATCAATTTACTCATCCATTGATTTAAATAGTTGTTTGTTTAATCAATATAATTCTTTATCTAATTACTTAGTTAATAAGATGTTACATAAATGATTTCTAAACGTTAAAATAATGAAATATAACCTAAACAATGGGCAAGAGAAAATTCAAAAGTGGAATTGACACTAGCAGAAAGAGTATACAAAGACAATAGTGTAAGGCCTTGAGCTGTTCTTCAGTCTAAGGCCCACACTTGACTCTAATATAATCACAAACCAAAGATAATGTCATTGTCTTTAATATCAAAAAGAAAGAAGTTCCTTGGGGTGACCAGAGGTTTTCCTCAGAGTCTTCTTCAAAGTATTTTTTTCTTCAGGGTATTCTTTCATATTACTTTAATAGAGACAGTCTGTACTCTCAATGTAGATTTGGAAATCCTATTTCTATAGATAACCAATATTCAGGTGATTTTTTTCTGCAGAATCTTACTTTACCAGTAAACTTTTAAATTTATCTTTTTAACTTTTAATTTTAAATCTTTTTGAAGTTAAGATTTAAGCCAGAGCTTTCTGAATGATGGTGGCAATTAAAGAATTATTTGGTGAGATGCTTCTAAGTCCCATCATTATAACAGGTATTGAAGAGACAAAGATAGATATCTCCACGCTGAAAGAGCCTTTCTATATCAGTACAGATTTTCCCATGAATGCTACTAACTAAGAGTTCTGAGCTAGTAGATGGACAAGGTTTTGTTGTTGTTGTAATTATTATTTGTTTTTAGAGTAACTACATATTAATATTCCATTTATGGGTTGGTTATATGAAGTGTTCTTTGACATAAATTTTTATAAGTAGAATTATGAATTTTGAAGAAAGTATCAAGTTATAGTAAAAGTGAAAAAGGATATGGCATCAGTTTTAAAGGTAGTATAACTAATGGCGTAGTTGGAGACATACTCTACTCATAGAAGACTCTCAATATGAAAGGCTTTGAACTGTGAAGAAGGATTATTGTAATCATGGAGGTGTGGACTTGATACAGCTTTCATGAAAAGGCATGTTTATAAATGTGTTGGGGTACAGTTAAGGAGGGGCACAGAGAGGAGACGAGACCATCTGAGCTAGGACTTGAGGGATGAGTAAGAGTTCATCATATGGAGAGGGGAAGGCAATTGCACTGAAAAATAGTGGTGCTAAAGCTTGAGACAAAAAACAGCGTCATTGAAAAAGCTATGAGCAACAAGGATGGAAAACAAGGGTCATGTAGAGAAATAACAGGAGTGATAATGATCAGTAGCAACTCTTCCTGAAGGCTAAGTATATGCCAAGCACTAGTCTACATACTTCCAGTGTACTACATCATTTACTCTTCATCTGAAATGTGCATTTCAGGCTGTTTCATTGCCCTCCTCCACAAGATGCTCTTTACATAATGGTACATGTGAATGCTATCTCATAGAGTGCTTTACACTTGAGAAAACTTCAGCACAGGGGAGTTAAATACCTTGTCCAATATGACACAGGTGTGAGTATGAAGGCTAGATTTAAACCCAACTAATTTACTTTAGATATAGGAGAGGTGACCTCTTCCACGTGCTTCTTGGAAAAAAATTGGACTTCTTCCCATAGTCAAGGGGAGGCTGCTAAAATATTATGGAGAAGGACTATAACAATCAAATTAGTATTTAGCAAATTGCTGTGGCTATGATATGTTGGAAAGATTGAAGTGGTTTGAGCCTGGAAGCAGGGATAATAGTCACACAGGATCAATCAATAGCTGAGGAAGGCCAAACTGATACCAAAATGGCAGTAGTGGATTGGAGAGTGCTGGGTTTCTGCTCTGTCCTTACATCCCTCAGGGATTGAGAAGCCAGACTTTCTGATTCTGTGTCCCCATGCTGAGCTGTCTCATAAGAGTCTGCAATAAAGACAGGAACCAATTGATTTACTCTTGTTACAAACCCGTTTTGTTCCATTTTATTTTCTTTGATTCTGAGCAACATACATAAATCCACTCATCTTGAGCATCAAGTTATCTCTTTTCTCTTTCTCTGCTTACGTGTAGTTTCACTCCTAATCACCTGAGCTCCTTACACAGGCATAAACGTCCATTTGGATGGAATTGAAAGCTATTGGATGATGTGATTGTATAAAGGACATCTTTTCTTACTTATTTTTGGTATGTCTTAATCTCTTTAATCTTTTCAAAACACTCATTTATCTTATAATTGTTTCTCAAAGTGTGGCTCTGGGACCATCTGCAACAAAATCAGATGAAGGCTTAAAGTATGCCGATTACTGGGCCCCACCCACAGACCTCTGGTATAAGAATCTTAGGAGATGGGCAAGAATCTGCTATTTAACTAGTACTTCCAGTTATTGCTAATGTTGATAATTAACAGACCATACTTTGAGAAAGACTAACCTAGGACTCAGCAGTATTGAAACATTATTTTAATGGAAACATTAATTATCTTTTTTCTAACTCTGTCTTACTCTGTGTAACTCACTTTTCCCTTGTGAAAGGGATAGGGAATGCATTCATTTTACTTGTCTAAGCAACCTCCAATTTTAATCAAATCAAAACTGGCAAAGAATAAAGTTTCTGTATGGGGAGAAAGTGCAAAGGGTTTGCTGGTTCTGGAGTGTGTCGGAACCCAATGTGTAACAGGGAAAAGAAAGAATACGGTAAGTGTTTAGCAATGTCACCACTTACAATATTCACCACAAAATTCGAAACCTCTCCATCTTTCATCGTTTGCAATCTTGTCCCTCCAAGGTTATCTCCGTATTCTGGTTTGATCCAAGCTCCTGCCCACTTACAACCTCACAAGGCCTGTACTGTGTTCCCTGGATCACAGTATCTGTTTTTGACAAAATCGCTTAAAAACCATACCTCTTAACGTTCTTTTAGCTTCCCTTTAGTCTTGCCAGAGAGTGCTGTACTTCAACCCTCTACACCAATAATACCACAAAATGTGCATCTCATTTCAATTTTACTACTGCTTTCAAGCTATTGTAGTTCCCTTCTCTCATAAAAACCCCAGCCACTTTGGGACACTTGCTAATCGAACCCTCTTCCTCCATGTGTTGAGATCCAAAGTTGTGGGAGATAATATGACAGAGATTCCAGGGAAAGCAACTCATAAGGGAGTGTCTCAGAGGCACTCAACTACAAAACTGCCCAAGAGGAATGCCCCAGTAGCTGCTAGCTGCTCTGTGCTGCTGGAGTATGGTGCTGAAGAAATCATGTACATTTTGGAATTTTGTTGAGCAAACAAGCATACCAGAACCAGGAAGGAAAATCCTTACTTCCGTAGTGCCTATCTGGCATCCCTAGTGACCAAATGCAACATCCTAGCATCCAGTCAACAAGCCAACTAGCAATATTTAAATATTTAAAGAGAATGGCTCCATTTTCACAAAGCAGCAAGGAAGAATGAATATAGAGTTCAGAGTCAATAAATTGATAGTCAACACACACAGAATTTTTTTAAATTAACTTGCTCTAGTATATTTTGTTAATGTATCTCTTTGGTTACATCTTTTCACTCAAATACTCACCAGTTCTTCCAGAAGCTACATTATTGTGTCAATTTCAAAATCATATTCTACTGGGATAATTAAAATTTAAATTGTTAAACCTACAAATTAATTTTAAAAGAGTTGTTAACTTTGTTATATTCAAACTTTCCAAATATATAGCATAACTCTTTATTTATTATTGTATATTTTACTAAACTTTTATTTTTACATAAAATGTTCAGATATCTAGTTGTCTATCTCTAAATATTTTACATTTTGTTATCAATATTGTTGGTGGTACAGTCTTGCATTAGATTTGTTTTTCCTATTGTATTTTCCACTTTGTTGTGAGGGGTATTTAGAAAATTATTCATTTTTCAAATCAATTTCTTATAACTTTGCAAAGATTTCAAGTTAATTTTTATGTGTTTATATAGCCAACACTCATGCTAATTAAATGTAATATTGTCTTTTATTTTTCTTCTCACATATTTTCTAACATTAAGGAAGTTAAAATAATAGCATTACCCAGGTCAGTGTTCTAATGTGGTCACTGACAAGACATTTGATGACCTGGACCAATTTGCTGAGTTGCACATAACCTTCTCTGAAATTGAGACTCATCCTCCCTAACTCATAAAATTGTTATGAGGATTAAAGGTGTTAATGATTATAAAATGATTCATACAGATCTTGTAATAAATATTCTACTTAAATATGTCGTAGGATGAAAAATGAAGCCTTTCATGTTAGCTTTATATTTGAGCTCTAACCTCCAAGAATAGTACGTGAGCTGCCAGACTATCCCTCTAAAGCTTGCTAAGAGGTTGCCTATGTGATCATTTAAACTCCTATTCACCATATTAAACAGAAACCAAAAGTATTTGGGGGATAGGATTTGTTATTATGGTTGTGCTAGGTCTTCTAACACAGTCCCTTGGCTTTTCTCCCGCTATCTGTAGATGGGAAGGGTGTGTACCACTCAAGTGATAGAGGTTTTCAAGAAATCATTGCAGAGATATTAAGTTGTCTAGTCTTCTAGATGGGCAGACAGAGTTCTTGACTGCTTTGCCAGAAACTTGCTGTATCACAGTTTCATATGGAAAATTGTGACATAGATACCGAAATGAGACTCTTTTTAAAGACATAATTGGCTATATAGTTTGGGATTATCACAAAAGATTATTCAGAGATGGAGAAGAGACATCTACAAAACATTTTAAAAGTGACAGTTTAAAAAAAAATTCTTGCTATGCCTCAAGAAGTTAAGACCATTCATTCAATCAACTAGTGACAAGTGTATTTACCCAAGATGTGAACTAACAAACTTTTATGAACTTCCCAAAATTCTGGCAGAAGAGCTTATAATGTATCAACAGTAATGATATGTGTACATCTGCTCAAAAAAAAATCTCTGAGGAATGAGTTAATAAAATTACTTATATCAATAAATATCCTTTATTTACTGCTAAATATCCTCTATGTACAGTTCAGTCTTTTTTTATTTTATATGTCCATCCACATGAATTTCCACTGTAGAGCAAACTTCCTGTCAGATACTCATGTTCAAAATCACAATTGGTTTCCCAATAAGACAGTAGATAATAGTCACTTCTAGACTGTGTGCCAGGGGGTTGGAAAAAGTGGACTTTTATCAAGTAAGTCTGTGATTCTGTGATTCTGTCAACATATATTAGTTTTGTTATTTTCAGTTAATAAGTTATTACCCTTCATCTAAGATTCTTTCCTGGGTTTTACGTTTTCATGTTGGTGGCAGTTAAAGTATAAATGTATTATTTAAAATAGCACCCAAACCTAGAGCAAAATGAATCTTAGCACATTAGTCAAGGCCAACATTAATAAGATGAGCAAATTCTAAATATAGGTGACTTGTCAAAACAAAAGTGTATTTTTAAGCATCCTACAGTCCCAGTGGGTGTTTTTGATAAGCATAGTTCCATTTCAAAGGCCATTTCAGGGACCTAGTTTTCTTTCACCTTGTTGCTCTGCAATCTTCAACACATACCTACCAAAATTGTTGCCATGGGAGAATGGAGTGGGAACATTGAAGGATCATTCTGGAAAGATTTTATCAGCCAGACATGGCTTCCATCACTTCTACCAGAGTCCACAGGTCATCATTTATTCGCAAGACCCAACCTGCCACAAGAGTTTCTTCAATGTGCAGTCTTGACATGTTCCCAAGAGGAACGAGGGCGAACAGGTGAGATTGGCCAACAGTTAGGCAAACTCTGCCTCACCTGGCATAGTCTACCTATATACAAACTGTCCTTCGTATAATCATGATTTTTTAAATTCTGATAAGCTTCATTTAACTTTAAATTGTGGAGTGATGGGGAGATTGTCTTTTCCATTTCCAGTTCTTTGTACCTGTTGTCCTCTAGGTTCTGAATTTTCTTCCTGTAGAAGCTTAAGTCTCAACTTAATTGTAACCTCCTCAGAGAGGACTTTTCTTATAGTTTCAAGTTGATTAACCATTCTATCCACTCAAACACATAATAACACGCACTCCAGTTTTTCTTTATCCTACATGTATATATAAAGCTTTGTGGGAAGCTCTTGATATATGCTAGTTTCTTTATTTTGCATCAAGCTGTAAACTAAACATTTATTTCTGGCTGAGGTTAAATAAATGTTTTGGATGAAGTGAAAACATTTTATTACAAAGAGCTTTTTAGATACTAAATAGATAATGTGCACTTCTGGATTTTTTATGGTTTTTCAGAATGACTTTTCAAAATAAGTTCATTTAGTTGTCAGGAATCTTATTTCCTACATGAGATATATACTGTGGGTAGTAGCCGATTTATGTTTCTAATGGTTCTGTAAACACATTGGCAAATGTTTTTGTTTTTATTTCTCCCTTCAGCCTTACTGCCTTGAAAGTGTTTTTAAGTCTCTCTCTCTCTCTTTTTTTTTTTTTTTTGAGTTGGAGTCTTTCTCCATTGCCCAGACTGGAGTGCAGTGGCTCCTGGCCATGGCACCCTCGACCTGCTGAGCTCTGGCGATCCTTCTGCCTCAGCCTTCCAAGCAGCCAGAACTACAGGGTCCGCTACCACTCCCAGCTAGTTTTTGATTTATTGTAGAGACGAGGTCTCGCAAAGTTGCCTGGGCAGGTCTTGAACCCGAGGGCTCAGTCAATCCACTCACCTTGGTCTGCCAAAGCGCTGTGATTATATGCTGAGCCACCGAGCCTGGCCAAATCTCTTTTTAAGATGAAAAAAAAGTCATTACATATATGGGTGATTTGATTTGGGGGTGCGAATGGAGTGTTGTGAGAAAGGACGGAGATTTCTGTACTCCATGAAAGTAAATGTGTTGTATTAGCAGATTTCTCACTTCTAAAATTAAAATGCTAAAACAAAACAAAACCTTAAAAAAAAAAAAACCCTGCTACTTGGGTGGTGGGGGGAGCACCAAGGGGAAAAAAAAATCCCTGCAATTATCTTTTTGAGAATGAGTCCTTGTAGTACAGGCTTCCCCAGCTAGTGTTCTAGGAACCCATCAGTATCAGTGTACCAGCTAGCATTATTGTGGAAGGCTGTGTTTGGCTTTAGTGAATTTTGGGGGGGAGGCTCTTTCAACATATTTGCCCATTTCATGATGGGTCATTTATGAGTGTACCTGCCCATACTGCACTGAGTGTTCAGAGTTTTTGTTGTTTTTGTTTTTACTAAAAATGGCATGACCACCATGCCCTACCCTCTCTTTCCACCTACTCTCGACCCAATTGACTTTTTTTTGTTTGTTTCCATGGATGAAAAGCCTCTAAGGAGAACGATTTGTCAATGTGAAAGAGATTAATCCAAAAATGGCAGAAGCACTAAAAGGCATCAAAATCGGCAAGTTCAAAAACTGTTCTGAGTAGTGGAACAGTGTTTTCATAGGCGTATGACATCAAATGGAGAATAGTTTGAAGGTGACCGAAGTTTAACCATGTAAGAATAAATAAACAATTTTTATAAATAAATTCCATTTTTCATTCCCCTTCATATCTTCTTTCAAATAGCAAAAGTAAAAGTAGTAGAATTAATGCTATCCAATTTTACAGATATATTGACAGAAACCGAAGAAGCTACATGACTTTCCCAGTGTTATCAACCTGTAAGTTTATGAGAATGGATATACTGCAAAAGTTTCTCATTAAGTACACTGCTTACCTACATAAAATTAAGATGCTCTCTCAAAGCAATAAATAGAGAAATTTTTCACATATTTTATGCCCTTAATAAGGTCCTGTGGTATTATGCAAAAGTTAAATTAACTGTTTAAAAATAAACTGTAGTCAGTCAAGAAATTGAAAGTCTCACTAAACTTATCAAAGTTTACTTTTTCTTTAAATCAAGGAACTTTGGAATGTCATTATTTCTTCATCCAGTCTGGAAGGATGTGTCAAATTTCACTGTTTATATGGTTTGGCTCATTCTATGAGCAATTTGGAAATGAAGACTCCCAGTGACCAAAAGAAAAAAAAATCCTGCAATTCTGTGTTTTGAATATATTGAAAACTAACTAGTGACATCTTTTAATTAGAAGACACGCTCTGAATATGTTTCCTCCAGCCCTTTGCATCACCAAAGCAATTACCAAAGATGGAACTGTCTGCAGAAAAGAATAACACAATTAAATGTAGTCTTGATGCATCATGTACAAATTAGAGTAAAACAGAAATGTCTAACAATACAATTTCTTAGCTATACCACCCTGAAAAATAAAGATGTAAGATGCTAGTGAGCTACTCATTAATGGGACTGCAGAATGATAGGATTAGGAAATGCCCTCATGTAATTTATTTTCATCTTGGGTTTTAGACATTGTATTTCCTATCATTGCAGCGATAGAAGGATATTTTTAAGTAGCTGGAAAAATCAACATGCCAAGGCCCACCTTCCTGATCATGTGGAAGAGTGTTGATTTATTGCTGGAGGGAATTTTATTCAATGCACAGATACTTAATACATACTTAATAAACATGTATTACTATTTTTACTAATATGCCAAGCGCAGTGCGAGGTGCTAATTATCCAAAGAAACGAAGTTACAGTTCTTGCTCCTGTAGCTCTCACAGATATATAAACAAATAATTATATTATTTGATGAAAACTATATTGTGAACATTCTATTGTAATATATAGGTAAGCCTGCCCTATCTAACAGGCTATCTTAAAACATTTCTTGGAGAAGACAGATTTGCGTTGCATCTTGAAAGACATTCTTCAATGCTTAATTTTAACCAAATGCTCTTAAATTCTTCCCTTGTAAGCCTTAATTCAGCCATGCTTAGACTTTGTCTTACATGACCCATTTAAAATCTCTGAGGTAAAGTACTGACAAAACCCTTTGACCAGATACCATCACATTTTTCTTTGGCAGGGATATCTGGATACTGAGATCCCAACCATTTAGTCCATTTTTACTTTCAGTAGATCTCCTGCCCTCTAACTATTTTATTGATCATTAGGAATTTTACTTTGGTTTCTGGAATCTGTTCTCCCAGTATGGATTCATTTGCCCACAGCCAACAATCATGCTTTCTGTGCATATCTCAATGCCTGTTTGCCATGTGACTGTGATATTCATTTTATTTTCCTATTATAATTTACTTAGTCACAATAACCTTCATTCAAGTAACTTCTTCCATGTTCTTTATCACGTTTCCTGAATCTATGCCTTCCTTAATTTAGAGCCTCTTTACCATATCCATATTCTTTGGTTTTGTCTCATTTAACTTGTCTTGATTTTATCTCACTTCTTTTCCACACAAAATTTCTTTCAGGTTCAATAAAACTCAGAATTAGAAATTAAACTTTGAAAATATTTTGAAAATAGTGGCTTGAAACTAGATGGGTTGGTGTTCCTGAGGATACAGTTAATGATTCTGGTGTTGCTAGACATATATATTGGAACTGAGCAATTAAATAAATGGATGGTGGATAGAGGAGCTATGTTTCTCACTCTTGGAGTGATAGGGTATGGAAAAGCAAAGGAATGTGGCTAAAATGATACATGTGGCAATAGATTCGAGTCAGACCTATCAGTAAGATCTCATATTTTGCTTAATAGAGGTACAGATATTTACATACAGAATTATCTCTACATATAGATAGATACATACATGGTTTAGTATGTAGACATGTATCCTCTACTCTGTTAGTGGAAAGGGTCTAGAAGCAAAGACACCCCAATAGAAATGAGCACATCTTGTGCCCAGATTTTGGTTTCTTTTTTTTCTTAAATCATTTTATTTTATTTTATTTTAAAGGTACAATTCAGGCTTAGGTATACAAATGTTCATTACACAGATACCCTTGTTGATGAGTTGTGCCCCTCCCTTCCCTGGCAGTTTGCCTCAACTGCCAATCTCAGCACCCCCTTCCCTAGCAGTTTCCTAACACTACCAGTCCCTTTCTTATAGTATTATGATAATTGATCAAGGTCCACTTATAAGTGAGAACATATGGCACTCTGTTCTTTGTTTCTGTGATAGATCACTGAGTATGATAAACTCTAAATCCATCCACGTTGCTGCAAGGTCCATATGATTGTCCTTCTTTATAGCTGTATAATATTCCATTGTGTATATGTACAACATTTTTTATCCAGTACAGTTTTGATGGGCAGCATGGTTGGTTCCATGTTTTTGCTATTGTGAATAGAGCTGCAACAAACGTGTGTACAGGTATCTGTTTTGTAGAATGATTTGTATTCCTCTGGGTATATTCCCAGTAGGGGGATTGCTGGGTCATATGGAAGGTCAATTTCTAGTTCTTTCAAAAATTGCCTTCTGCAAAGCAAAAGAAACCATCAAGAGAGCAGGGAGACAGCCCACAGAATGGGAAAAAAAATTTGCCAGTCTGACAAAGGCCTAACATCTAGAATCTACAAGGAACTTAGATGTGCTGGGAAAACAAAACAAAACAGCCCTATTAAAAAGTGAGCAAAAGACATGAATAGACTCTTCTCAAAAGAAGATATACTGACAGTCAACAGACACATGAAAAAGTGTTCAGTCCCACTAATCATCAGAGAAATGCAAATCAAAACTACATTGAGATACTACCTAACCCAGTAAGAACAAACAGCAACAGATGCTGGCGAGAATGCGGAGAAAAAAAGGGAACATTTCTACACTGCTGGTGGAAATGCAAACTAGTGTGATCTCTTTGGAAGACAGTGTGGCGATTTGGTTTTTAATACCATTCTTCAATAGAAGGTATCAAAGTTCTTTGGAGAAATGACGGATTCTAGGACTGGGTTATAACATATACAAGATGAGCATGGATCGTTTTGTAGTCCTAGAAAGTAATGCTAAAATAGAAAAAAAAAAAAACCTCTATAATGATGTCAAAACACAGGAGCTAAATAAATGAGATTCTTATGGCAAAAGCTGGAACAATTTGAGCAACAAAATTTATTGTACAATGTTGTTTTACAACCCAAAGTATGAAAAAAGTCATGAATCTATACAGAAATAAATAAATTATTGAATACATAAGTTGGGAAAAATAGACAAATCTCTGTGCAGAAAAATTCTAAATAATTTCTGTAGATTTTCTGATTGTATAGACTTTCTGATTATATCGATTTGTGCCCTCACAGAGATGGAGCATAACTCCCCATTCTTTAAGTGTGGGCTGTATCTCTTGAATTTCTTCCAAAGAGTACAGTATGGAAAGGAGTGTGGGGAGCGTGACTTTTCAGTGGAGCAACTCTGGCAAACACTACCTCAGTCAGGCGATCAAGGTCAATCAACAGTGATGTCGTGCTGATAGGATGTGTCCTTGATGTGACCTGTTGAAAATGGCATTTTACTTTTAAATTCTTCCCCAAAACATATAATCGCAGTCTAATCGTGAGGAAAAATAAATGACAAATACCAACTAAGGGACATCTTACAAAGTCCATGACTGGTACTCCTCAAAATGAACAATGCACCAAAAACAAAAAAGTCTGAGAAACTCTCACAGTCATGAGGAGGCTAAGGATATATGAAACTAAATATAAGGACATTTCCAAAAACAAACAAAAAAAATGGAACTATAAACAAAATGTGGACTTTACTCAATAAAAATGCATAAATATTATAACAAATGTGCCGTGGCAATAAAATATGTTAATAATAAGGGAAACGCAATATAGCATGTGTGGGAACTCTGTACTATCCTTGCAATTTTCATATAAACATAAAACTATTCTAAAATGTTAAAAAAAACTGAAAAAATAAAGACAAAGTATTGCTGACAGGAAATGACATGATGAAAGGAAAACTACATTTCAAAAGAATATTTACAATAAGAATTTGACTGACACAATTGATAAGTATTCAAAGTAAAGCAGAGATCTTAGAAAAGTAATAAAATACTTTTTAGTATTCAGTCAACAAATTGAGTAGCACTAGAATGACAAAATACAAATATGAGGAAAACGCACAGGTCCTCTGATAATTCTTTAGATAAATCCTTCTATTTCCTTTGATCGTGGGAGGCAGAGAGATAAAACATCAAAACCACCTAAACTACATTACTTATTTCTTATGTTCTAAGTGGAGAGTATCTTGCATTTGTGTATATCTAGCTTTTTTCTTGGAAGTTGTTATTGCACTGTTGAATTATTGAGTCTGTGTCCTAATCCAAGCTGAAGGCAACCTTCTAAGGCTCTGCATTTCCTGCAGCACCCACCCACTGCATTCTGAGAAGAACCGAATAGTTCACTGAAAAAAAAAAAAGAAGAGACATATATTGGGTCATTTTACTGCGGTATCCCCTGGGAAATTCTTTGTCATGATCAAAAAGCATAAGCAATTTTTTTTTTTTTTAAGAAAGTAAGTGCAGCTCATTTCTGCTACTGTTTCCAGGAAGCTGCTCTGACCTGGCCCACTGTGTGAGGCACACCCGTGGGGAAAAGTCGAGATTTTTCTGAAATTTCATGAGCTTCCTTCTTATGCCACGAAAGATAAATAATGGTGTAAAACCCAAATCCCAGGCCTGGCCCTGCCATGGAAGGCAGCCATGAACTTTTTCACAGAACTACTGATGGAAGACAGGCCTGAACCAGACTTTTACTGCCATTCCTGTTTGTCTTGGATATGAAGATTCAGGAATAAGCAAAACTCAATCTTTGCTTTCAAAGAGATGACAGATCGATGAGAAAAGCGACAGACACTTACAGCTATTGTGTTATACACCATGGATACAAATTGTGCACCTTAGATTATAAAGTTGCTGACAAGGAGCCCATGATTCTGTGGGGGCTGGAGGAGCAGTATTCACAGAGGATGTGTTGTGACTTTTAAGCTGAGACTTGAATCGTGAATAACAGTTGGAAATTCTGCAAAAGTAGGAAGGGTACTCTGGGCAGATGACAGACTATGCCAAAGCATGAAGCTGAGAGACAATTTAAAGATCTGAGATTGGATGGGGGCAATTGCAACTTGGAATTTCAAGCTGTAAAATGTCTGAATATAGGGCGCATGAATGGTGTGGCATGGATGGGAGTGGGAAGAGGAGGAGATGGCAGGAGAAACATTTTGAGAGATAGACAGGAGGCAGGTGATAAGGAGCACTCTAGGATATGTTAAGAATTTTGGACATCAGGCAGTGAGTAGTAACTGAATAGTTGTGATTGGAGTAATAAGTGATAGTATTTAATATTTAAAACACAGTGGGATTCTTACATTACTTGCTAATGTTTTTATTTACACTGCTACAAAACTTAATGTTGTAGTGTTTATTTATAATGTGTAATAGTATGAGCTGATGGCGATGTTGTGCTAACTGTAAAGATTTTATGGCTGAGAACTGCCTCCTTGCTAATTCATGTGTGATGAAACAGTTCTGAATGCATTCTATTCTTCAATGCCCACCAGCAAATGTTTTATAAAATCACCAATGGGAGCAAGGAAAATCAATATCTTGCATATTGACATCTACTAGAATATCTCTCATGACATTGTCATTTATTCAATATATGTTTATTAAATACTATTTACAAAACCTATCTATACCAAGATTTGTTTATACCAAGATGTATAAGAAGAGTTCCTGCCCTCAAGCAGCCTGCAATCTGGTGAAGGAGCCAGATAAATAAATACATAAGCAAGGTGAAGTGTTAAAGTTCCAGTGAGAGTAGTTTCTGGAAAAAGCAATGGAACATTGGAGAAGAAAGAGGTCAGGTTTGCCTTGTTGTATATGCTAGGTTGGGCCAGGAAAGACTTTTGAGAGAAGGTGGCCTTTGGACTGAGTCTTGAATGTTAAGCAAGTGTTTACGAGATAGAAGGATGAGGACATTTCTGTAGGGGCTGGAGTATATAGAGAATGGAGGTGAGGAAGAATGTAATGAGTTTAGGAACTCTAGCAAGCTGCTGTGTTCAGTTAGACAGCTTATGTGCAGTATCATCTTAAAGAGTACAACTCATATCAAAGTCTGTGAGGATGCTGTCCCCGCTGCCTCACCAAGCACACACACAGGTCAAGCTGTGCTGTGTACTCGTATAACCCATACAACTTTATATGGCAGTGTGCATATCACTTTAGTATGGGTAGGTCATGCAATTAGTTATGTAATTAACTGTGAAACGGGAATAACAGTATCTCACTCATAAACTGGAGTGAGAATTACATGACTAAATGTACATAAGCATTATTATAAATACTGTGTAAACATCAGTTCTTATTAATCCCTGTACAGAACTGCAAACATGTTATATAGTCATTCAACCTCTTGTTCATAAATATATGATGTTTAGGTTTAGGCATCACTGACATATTGTAAGTTATTCGCCTGCATTTCTTATACTGATTTTTCCCCATTTATTTCTATTTTATCTGCGACTGTGTATAAATAGGTAGGCATGTGAAAAAAGTGAGGTAAAGCTCTCTTATATAAATGAGTCAAAGATGGTCGCTGTGTATTGACCCTATATTGTTTTCTTCTTCACAGTTGACTGAGATCCATTAGCCCAGAAGCTCACCAGCACCAAACTCAAGTTTTCTTGATTTGGGATCTTACTCAGTGACGCCTCACAACTCATCACAGCCTTAACCTCCTGGGCTCAGGCAATCCATCGATCTCAGCCTCCCGAGTAGCTGGGATTACAGGCACATGCCGCCATGTCCAGCTAATTTTTTGATTTTTTTTTATAGAGACATGGTCTCGTTATGTTGCCCAGGCTGGTCTCAAACTCCTGGGCTCAGCAATCCTCTGATCTTGGCTTCCCAAAATACTGGGATTACAGATGTGAACAACTGTGCTAACCCAAACTCAAATTTTAACACATTGAAGAGTTTCAGACATAGCCCCAATAAACAAATTTTTAGCCATTTAGAGTCTGTCTATTTTGTATATCACACAAAATCAGCACTTGACATGTTAGACATAGATCAAATAAGCCCCAGGGCTATCAATGGTATCAACAGACTACTACCCTTCAGCATTCTTTGACCCTGACTTCTCATGTTCGTCTGTTCAGGAAAAGCCCCTCCCTGATCTCTGCTTTCTTCCGGGGTTCCTTTTCCTTCCTTTCTGTTTTGGATAGAGACCCCTGCACCATTGCCTCTGCAAGTTCTTATGCTGGGAAGGACTTAACCCTTTCCTGAAAACTTGCCAAAGCACTGCCCATGTAAAGCTCATTGTGTGCTACTGCCACCTTGTGGCTATATCTTTTTCCTTGTTGAGTCCCCCAGATCCCTTCAACTCACGACAGGATCTATTTTTATTTTAATTTCATTTTAATGGCTGTGTGTGTGTGTGTGTGTGTGTGTGTGTGTGTGTGTGTGTGTGTGTGTGTGTGTGTAGTTTATACTTCCTGTAGTAATTTTTACTTTCCAGAGACTGAATTTTCTACATTGTTATCGGTACTCAACTATTGTTTTAGTATCTGGTAGTGCAGATCTCCTTTCCTATTTCTGTTTAATTTGTCTTTCTTTTCCATTGCCTTTATTTTGACAGCTTGTTTTTAAATGGTCTTGCCATATGCAATGAAATAAATCCTATGGGATTCTGTTTGGGACTGTGAAAAATTTATGCATTCCTTGGATAAAGAGTTAATTCATATCTCTACACGATTGAGATAACCCCAACTAGGAATATTTATGTCTTTCCATTGATTTATGTCTTCTTTCATATTCCCCATTGTGTTTTACTGTTTTTTACATAGGTCTTTAATAATTTTAATTAGGCCTATACCTATATATAATAACCTATATTGTAATAACCTATATTTTGTTGTTATTACAAATTGAATATTTTATATATTTCTATATGATTATTGCTGAGGTATACAAAATTACATCCTCTGCATGATTCACTTGTACTTTACCACCTTATTTAACTTTCTTGCTAGTCCTAAAATTTTTATTTGCTTCGCTTGGTGCAAGTAAGCATTCTAGTCAATAATTATAATAATATTTTTATGAGGTTCTTTTAATCTTTTAATCTTTATCAAGTTAGGAAAGATCCCTGATATCATGTCTCTTTATTTCTATTTGTATTACAGATATTATTATCTATAATAAAAAATATTTGTGTTTATGCTTTTTTGCTATTGTTGTAACTATTCCTGTCTGTTTTTTGTTACCTGGTAAGTCAGGCTTAGTTTGTACAATTAAATTAATTGGCAATTTTTCTATCTTTCTATTTGTTAAATAAGTTAGGAAATAGCTGATTTTAAAAGTTTGAGTTTACTTTCTCATAAAATTGTTTTATGTGAATTTTTAGGATGCAATAGAATGTGAATATGTGACTACTTCTAAAATTATTATGTAGCATTTAACCTATTTAAGTTTTCTAAATTCTCAAGATAATTTGATTAATATAATTTTCCTATAAAATCATTTATTTCATTTATGTTTTAAAATTTAATCATTTATGTGTGTGTACACACACACACACACACACACAAACACACACACACACACATATAGGAAAATCACACACACACACACACACACACACACATAGGAAAATCTCTTTTGTCCAAGTTCTGTATATGCACACATATTGCTGACTTTATCAGAGTTTCTCAGTCCTGATATTTTTTTACGTAATACTATTTTTTGGGGTTTCTCCTTTCTAATATTCTTATTTCATATTGTTCTCATTCCTAAAATTATTCATCTTTCTTGTTATTGCTAATTTCAAATACTTGACTTTTAAAATTGTTCAACTTTCCTGAATTTGTTTTACTTTCAATTTTACTCATTTTTGAATAAGTTTCTCTATTTCCTTTATTTTATAAATATTTTCTCTATATTATTGGTTTAAGTACTTGGCTTCTTTTCACTGTTTTTTTCCTATGGTTCACTGTGAATTAATCATCACCCCACTTAATGATTTTTTATGATAATGATGTTGAGGTGGCATATATGTGCATGCACACATTTCAATGTCAACTTTACACTGTACTTGCAAACCTACATTAGCACTATTTTTCTTCCTGAGACTATTCCTTCTTCATATGATCCACTCTTAAATCCTATAGCTGTCCTAGCCTTAACCCCATCATACACTCAATCATGTTTCCTTTAACATGCATGACTCTTTCTATGTGAGTCTTACTTTTTGAGAAGAGGAACCATGTTCACCCGTTTGCCTTCCCACAGAGTTAAGCACATGGCCAGTACTCCACGAAATATTTTAAATTTTCGTCATCATTCACTGCATTTGATGATATGGGCTTTGTCTTTACATATTTTGTATTGTGGTGTGTCTTTTGTTCTTTTTTGTGTGGTAGCAGGATGAGACTGGATAATCTAAAAGACAAAGGCTTGGTAAGAATGGGTGCCTTCTGGCAGACTTATACCATCCAGAGACTGAGCTTGTCCACATTTTGGTTCACTTTGAATCACAGAAACTTACATACAGGCTCAGGGGGTCTAACTAAGCAGTCTCTAAACAGAAATACTAAGAAACTTTAAAAATCATTTGCTGTCACTAAACAGTGGTTGGCATACTGTAGTTATTATATATTGGAAATGAACATACTTGAAATAATGAGATAATAAATGGGCTTTCCACTCTTCATTTCAGAATTGGAAAACTGGATACATGGAAATATTGAAACTTGAGCTCTGAAATGTGACTCTCTTTTCTGTCTATGATATTGCCATCCAGATCATCTATTTCTGCTGTAGATACTAGCCAAATATTTTCCTTAAAATGTGTAAGGGATTTGGATTGAATCTATAAACCCCAAAATCAAACTAGAAAGATTAGAAATCTGTACTGAAAACTATATTGCGTATCATGATTGCATTCCTTGTTTTGCTTTCTTTCGAATTATTCCTATCCTAAAAAGGAGTGAGAGAGAACCAAAACCAAGGTCACTCCCTACATCAAGGTCTTATGGGCAAAGCATTATCTATGGGGGCCAAAAGGGGCCAAAATAATGGTAGATTTTAGAATCAGAATGGTAGCCATTTAATCTTTTCCTCCGCACTTCTATAGCAACTGGCAAAATATCCATAGATTGCTAAATGTTTGATGTGCTTTTGTTCTGTTTCGCTTGGCTGGTTTCCCCCCATTAAAGAGAATCCTGTTGCCTTGTAGATGATTGCGTTTGTATTTGCATTTTTCTGTTTTTTTGTTTTTATATGATATAGAATTTGTGGTACTACAAATGTCAAAGGCAGCAAGGAAAATTTTGCTTTTAGGCATATAAAAACTGACTTTACCATCCAATTTTATTATATAGCAGCAAACAGAAAGTATTTAGGTCTTAGTTGGGAGTAATGAGGCAGAGGTGACATGTGCCAGATATGTTTTAGAGCAGCCTTTGCATTTCAGAAGGTTCAGGTTCTAGGTAAAAAAAGACATGGACTCGCCATTGAGACAAATGCTACCTAAGAAATAACAGAATTAAATAAGTGACTATATATAATAAAAATAGCCTGGGGCCCTGTATATTTCCATTTTAATTTGAGATATTTCAAAATCGGAAAGTTAACTAGATGAAGCAAGGAAAACACCAAAACACATCAGGTAGAAGTAGAGATAAAAGAATACCAGAATATCAAATGTCACTTGTAAAAAGGAAAAGGGCAAAGGTTTTTCTAATAAATAAGAATGGAATATTTGTTGACGGGCAGGAAGCTATGTTGACAGGTCGATACAGGCTAGAGACATTGAAGACAGATTTTGGTAGATGGGTTTGTTTTATAACAACATTTTGAAAAGAGAAAAACAAGAGAATAAAAGGTGAATGAAGGTTATAATAAATCATGCAGGAAAATACCTTCAGGCTTGTATTTCTTTGCCTAAAATATTCTACTGATTTTCTGACAATCGGGGGACGCTTAATCTGACTTGGAGTCAGGAGAATGAGTTCCTAGTGGGACTTGCTTGTGCAGAGACTTTATGTACATAGTGTACTCGTAGGAAATTAATTATAACATTTATTTACTAACAGTTTTGAGAGAACCTGGCGAGAATTCACATAATGATTTTTCAAACAATCCAGCTTCATTTATTTCTATCATAAATAAATGGGTTTGGTGTGTCAAGTAAAGCAAATGGATGTTCACCTTCATTCACAGCAAGGTTACTGATTTTGCCCCCATGCTGTGCTTATCAGTAAGTTGTGAAATTGTGGCCCTCATGATAAATGGATTAGTTGATATACTGTTGAATGGTGTGTTTTGCTGAGAGACTGACTATTTTTAACTTCAGAATGCAAGACAAGTCAATGGTATTCAAAGGGATTCAGTCTTGGTCCTTGGATTTAATATTTTTATCAAGACCTAGAAGAGAGACTATAGAAGAGCTCATTAAGTTTGCTTCAGACACTAAGCTTGGGGTGTCAGGCGCAATCCTGAGAAACAGCGTGGCAATGCAAAGTCGCCCTAGGGAGTTGCATAAAGTTTAGCGAAGACAGTAGTTTATGAAAGAAAAATAAAAAACAAACCTGAATAGACAAACTGAAGAATAATTGGCTTTGGGAATATGGTCGACATATATTGTAGGACTCTATTTCATTATAACCCAACCCATGGTTTGGAGCTGTAACACTGGGCATTTAAAAACACACATTGATTTTAAAAATCTATTCAGGAAACTCTCTTGAAGCAAGAAACTGCTGGAAACAAACCCTCTGGTAGGACACTCCTTTTCAAGGTCAGAGACTGTGTTAGGGCTGCTGTTGCATCCTCAGCACCTAGAACAGTGCCCAGTACAGATTCTTGCATGGATTTGTTAAGAAAGACAAGCAAGGTGGGAGGGAGGAAAGGCCTGAAGTAAGAAGATGACAGTGCTCTATACTCTAGGGACAAATTTCACTTGAGGAGAGGGACAAACATGTACAATTATTTTGGCCTGCAAAGGAAAATGCTGAAGTCTAACAATGTAACCATGAAAATCAGACTGTCAGAGGTTGACAACTCACATCTAACCTTCAGGTTTTCCAGGATCTACCATATAGACTTATTCAAACTTATTTCTGAGTTTCAGGTTCTAATATTTAAAATAGAGATTTCTTGGACTTCCATAAAAAAAAAACAAAATACCACAGGCTGGGTGGCTCACATAACAGAACTGTATAATTTGACAGTTGTGGAAGCTGGAAGCCCAAGACCAAAGTGCTGGCCACGGGTGAGGGCTCTTCCTAGCTTGCTGACAGCCATTCTCACTATTTCCTCATGTGATGGGAAGTGGACAGAAATAAAATGCCCTCTTTTTATAAGCCACAGTCCTATCAGATTAGGGCCCCACTTTTACAGCCTCATGTAAGCTTAATTATCTCCCGAAAGCCCTAATTTCAAATACAGTCACATTGACGGTTGGGGCTTCAATATATGAATCTTGAGGGAACACAATTTAATTCATAGCAGAGTTAATAAATTTTACTTTTAGAGATATAGCAAAGCACTCAGTAGAGATAGAGATATGGGTACAGGTGTAATGATTATTACTTTTCTTTCAGTTTTACTTCTATAAATACAGAATGTAGTTGACTCTCAAGTGAAGATAAAAAACACCTGAAGTGAACCCTGCTGTTTCTTCTGGGCTAGATATTTATTTATAAAATGCCAGATTTAAATCAAACTCCATTAATCTAGAAAGCAGAACCCTGGGTCTTCATATGAAAAACAACGAGGGTCTATATTTTTCGTCTCTAGTCTGTGAAAAGGCACTGCAGGAGGAATAAATTAATAACGTGGCACTGAAAAGAAAGGTGCTCTTTATGATAAAATGGTTTATGCATTTTAAAGTAAGCTTTGTGGAAATTAAATAACATGGCCATACCACCTAGATTTTTAATCTTCTAGAGCGGGTGAAAATATGAACATATTTTTATATGTCAAAATAAGAAATCACCATAGAAATGGAGACTAATAGGTTTTTAGCTAGAATATTAGAGTTTCACAAAGCTTTCATCTATGTAACTGTGATATAGCCAAATTTGCATTTCAAGGAATGCTCCTGGGTACAATTTTGTAAGCCCTGGAACTAGGACTTCTTTTTCATCATCCTAAAAGGATCTTTGAAAAGCTTGCCAAGGATGATCAATATTAAATATAAGTTCTAAGTGTCTCTTGATTATGGGAAAAATAATAGTTCATTCCAAATGACACCATTTTAACCCATAACTTGCTTGTGTTAAGAAAAGGCCATTAGTGGAGGGTTGAGAGTTGTTGTCAGGGTCTGGGTATCAGTTCACAGGTAGATAAGTGCATTTCCCATGTCTGACTTCTACTATCACTTCTGCTATGTCTTCTCTAAGCCACAGTTTCATCTTTAAGATGAGAATTAGCATCAGTCTGGATACAATGCAATGCTGCCTTGGGAGTAAAGTGCAATTCTATATGCAAACATGGAGCAAATAGAAAAGCACATTTACATAAAAATAGAGAAATATATATTCTCTAATGTGTGCTTCCTAAATATTTTAGAGAGAGTAGATTTGCATATTAAACCTCTAATAAAAATATGTTAGGAGAAAGAGTATGACAAAAACCTGTAAAAAAACATAAGGAAGGTAGCATAGGATAGAGCTTTTATCACTATTATTATTATTATTATTATTATTATTAATGTTCTTGTTTTCTACTTACTAAAGGCCCTGTCCCCTCTCCTGTCCTGGCTCTTCTTTTACCCTTACCTTACCTGAGTCAGCCTCTGCAGAGAGGTATGGTTTTATAGATAATGCTTTGGGGAAAGGCATCCTTTTTAAGAAATCTTAGCAACTGGGAGGGAGGGTAGGGAGACTTTTACAACTTATAGTTTTGAAGTATCTTTTTGATTTTGCAAAGAATTTTCAATAAAGTAAGATTATAATCTGAGTATGCATTGCCCACCTATTTAGAGTTCAGTGAACTGATATTTTATTGTTTCTCTGTGTCTAAGTAAAATCAGCATGAAAACATTGCTTTTTCCATCTGTGGAACCTGGGATAATAAGATTGTAGCACAATAAGTTGCTAGGTATACTATGGCAGTTTCAAAATACTACTACTACTATTCCTACTACTACTGATAATAATAATAATAGTAATAGAAAAGTTAGGGTAATTGACAAAATTCTCAATGACATTTGTTTGTTTCATCTTTCCTGCTCTTATATAGACATTCAGCTAAATTTTCCATTGATTTATATAATTCATGAAAGAAGATAATTAAAGGCAATGTTTTTACCCTGGGTTTCTGCCATTTGTCTGATAAATTTAGAATTATTCTACAAGGATGCCAAGTCTCTATCAGATTCTGTTACTCCACAGCCCTATTGAGAATTCTCAGTCTTCTGTGTTGCCCCACATGACTCTTTTAAATGCTAACTTTGCTTCACTATGAAGTATGAAGCTCTTATTTAAGCTTTCAGTTTGTGCTCACTAAAATTGTATACCCTAATAAGGCGGTGTGTGTTGAATTTATGTAAAACTCCAATTTCTTTTCTTTTTCTTAAACCTAAAATTCCAAAGTATAGTTCTGAAATCAGATTCTGTTTCAGGTGTTGTTTTTTTTTCTCTCTCCCTTCAATTATCATTAGAAAAGACTTCATTTTCTGTATTTTTGAAGAGTTTTACAGCCTCTCCAGAAAGAGGAACAAAGACAAAGCTTATATTGTTTTTATTAGTAGATATTCTTTTGGGGGGGGGGTCATTGGAGTCTTACTCTGTCACCCGGGCTGGAGTGCAGTGCCACGCTCACGGCCACCTCAGCCTCGACCTGCCGGGTTCTGGTGATCCTGCTGCCTCAGCTTTCCAAGTAGCCAAAACTACAAATGCACGCTACCACACCCGGCTAATTTTTTATTTCTCCCCAAGTTGCCCAGGCTGGTCTCGAACTCGTGGGCTCAGGCAATCCACTCGCCTTGGCCTCCCAAAGTGCTGGGAGTACAGGCTGAGTCACCAAGACTGGCCAGTAGATATTCTTAAGAGGCAAGACGGGAAGGACAGTGAACGGGTTAGACACCCAGTTCATGCTGGAAAGAAGCAATTTAAAGGTTGTTCCCATATTCTCTGACTGAGAAGTATATCTTGAGGCATTTGTCAGAAAAACTGGATTATGCTGCAGTAACAAATTCTCAAATCCTCATGTCTTACAACATTGTTTGCCCCATTATGGGGCAACTGTGACTTTACTCTAAGTCATCCTCATTTCAGTGTCTAGAATAATGGAGCAATTTCTAGCTAAAATGCTGCCAATCATCGTGTCAGAAAAAAAAGGTAATAAGCTTCAACTTGCAAGTGGCACATCTTTTCCACTTACATTTATTGACCAAAGTAAATCACATGACCAAATATGATGACATTGACACAGTAGAGTATAGTTCTCCCTTGAAAAATAACAGCAAATATTTTTGAATGTCTACTACCAGCTGCTAAGGCTAGTTATAAGCCAAGCACTGCATGAGACATTTACAAATATTAATTCTAATCTTCATAATTTTATAGTTTAGGGATTTGTTAACCCTCATTTTGCATAAGAGGAGAAAAACTCAGCAGACTGGTTACACTCAGACATTTTAGTAATGGAAGAGCTTGGGACTAAATTCATGTATAGCTGACTGCAGAGCTTACATTTTTTCCCCAATAATCTAAGCTTTATCTCATATAGTATACTAATTATAATTAGTATTCCATTTGAAGAGAAGCAGAAAGGAAAATACTACCAGTCTCCTCAATATCCATGAGAGAAAAATCCAGCTTATGAAACTCTATACAATCCATACTTCCCCAAACATGGAAACTAAAAAACATTATCATCTAAGAGAGGAAAAATAATGTATTGTTTAGGGTAATGTTAGCTCATTTCAGTAAAATCTAAGCTCTAGCATTTCAACAGAGTAACACAATGAAATTGGTTTTTTCACTCATGCAGCTGGGGAATGTGGGCACACCTGGTGAACTGGAGACTTTTCTCTTACTCATGGTTCACGATTCCAGGTTCCAACCACCTTTTTGCTCCACCATCCCCTAAGATCTCAGGATCTGCTGCATTAGTGGATGGGGAAATTGAAGATAAAGAAGGCACACTTGCTTCTCATTCACCTCACCCTCAATGTGACACACATTTCTTCTACTCTCATTAGCAAGAACTTGTCATAGGGCCCTAGGAAGGATGCTTAGGAAATACAGTCCCTGACTGAACAACTGCTGCCAGCAACAACTTTACCTTATGAAGAAAGACTCGGCTGGGCTTGGTGGCTCAGCCTGTAATCCCAGCGCTTTGGGAGGCCGAGGTGAGTGGATTGCCTGAGCCCGCGGGTTAGAGACCCGCCTGGCCAACTTGACGAGACCTCATTTCTACAACAAATCAAAAAATTAGCCGGGCATGATAGCATGCACCTGTAGTTCCAGCTACTTGGAAGGCTGAGGCGGAAGGATCGCCGGAGCCCAGCAGGTCGAGGCTGTGGTGGCTGGGAGTATGCCACTACACTCCAGTCTGGGTGACAGAGTGAGACTCCAACTCAAAAAAAAAAAAGGAAAGACTTATGAGTATTTTGTGGACTTTAAACCACCTCTGCCACACAGGACATTTTCACTTTTTTGATGATATATATATTACAGCCTGACTGGGTTCTTATGTCCATTGCTCAGAAAAACTAAGAATGATGCAGCCATTACAGTGGAGAAAGAATTTAATATTACAAAGCAGCTGAGTGAAGAGGATAGGAGATATTTCTCAAATATGCCTCCCTGAGTATTCAGAGGCTAGGGTTTTTCAAAGATAATTTGGTAGGCAGGGGATAGGCACTGCTGATGGGTTGATATTGTCATGGAGGTTGTTGAGACTGTCTATCACAGAACCAATTTCTGGGAGAAGGTGTCTAGGACCAGAGGAACCAGCTTTCTTGTATGTGTTCTGGATCTGGGTGATCTCTGGTCCATCAGAGTATGGAAAATATCTCAAATACCATTTTTAGGTTTTGCAATAGATGCTGCCTACAAAGCAAGCCCTGTGACAATCAGCTACTACTCCCTGGGCAGTGAGCCATTATAGAAGTATTTTAGGAGAAAAGTGTGGGGAAGAAGGTTCCCTGGAGATTGGAGCAGCTGTTGTCTTCAAGTAGTCTTAGGCCCATTGTTTAAGGGATATGTTTATCAGCCTTTCAGGGCAGTTTTCCTGGTCCTCAAGGGTGAGGACTTGAATTGCCCTCTATTGGAGTGAAAGCAAATATAGAAACAACAGATTTGTTAAATTCTCAACATGGCTGCAGCTTTTCAGGTCTCAAGTCTCTTTTACAACTTTTACCCCATGACCTAGTAATTCTATATGGGTGGTTTCACATATAGGAAGTGAATTAGTACCAAGAAGAGATGCAACTACTGTTCAATCCATGAAGTGTTTATTACTTGTTTCTTCTTCCCAAACACAACCAGTAAAATGAAATATAATATACTTTTGTTAATAAATCTATTAAATGGTTTTTCAGATATTTTATTGATATCATTAGGGATATAAATAAAGTATGGTGTATATTCTAACCTCAGAGGGATACCATAGGCTTTTCTCATTTGAATGTAAATTGTAGGGACAAGAATTCTGCTTGAATTTTACCCAGAGCTGAGCAAGTAGCTGGAGAAGTCTTGGTTTCCTCACCTGTGACATAGGAATAATGTATGTCCTGCAAGGTTGATGTGGATTGTAAAGCCCTTGTAAAAAAAAAAAAAAAAAAGAAAGAAAGAAAGAAAGAAAAAAGAAACGAAGAGCACTGAGTGTTTACTGTCTTATTCTCCTTCCTATAATCTGTAGAAATTAGAATATTGTCAGGGACTGTCTTCCAAAAAAAATGCATATTTAAAGAAACTCCTCCACCTCCATTTATATATAATCATGACAAAATAAATAAAATGCTTAACTTCTTTAACTGAAATGCAGAGAAGAGGATTCCTATAATTTTCTCATTATTTCTCTCTAATTTCCTAGTTTCTGTAACATTCTCAATTCTGTTACTTTACCTAGAGTTAGGAAATCAAATTTACTAGGACTTTGGAAATTGTCCTAATTTCAGTGAATCCACAGCTGGAATGAAAGAAAAGAGTCTGAATTATTACAACTTTCTCAAGTAGCAGGCTGACGTTTTTTATTGGGCCTATGGTAAAACAAACAAACAAACAAAAAAAACCCTTTATTCTTAAAAACAGGGCTTCTCAAACTTGCATAATGGTAAAGTCACCTGAGCACTTGCTAAACAAATGAAATGATTTAAACAAACCCAGCTTTCAAATTTGAGCATGTATGAGACTCTCCTGCCAGGCTTGTCCCAACAGAGATTTTTAGACCCCAACTCCAAATATTCTTATGTAGTGGCCTCAGGGGTGGGAAGAATGCTAAGAATCCACATTTAATTCAATTCCTAGAAGACGCCATTGCTGCTGGTCCAAGGACCATATTTTAAGAACCGTTCTACCTGAATACCTGAAGCATCGATGCTCAGCCCTGGCTGTTCACCCAAACTAACTGCTGATGCACAGTTGAAGTGGAAAGCATTGTCCTCATGATTCTAGGCTTTCAGAGAGGAATTTTCATTAATAAAATACATTATTAACACCTGGTCCTTTAATTGGGAGTTTGGCCAAGAATTATCTTGTAGCTGTTTCCCTGTGACTTTTTAGTGAGTCACCAAAGGCTCTTCGAGAGATTGTAATTACCCTAATCCTCCTTCTGGTCTATGAGTGATTGTTTGCCCTGCTTTATTTCTCCTATGCTCTTCATCTATCCTGCTGTCTCCCTAGCTGGGACCCAGAAGGTTATTTGGCCAAAGATAAGAAGTGCAAGGGAAGCAATGCTTAGTGTCTTTGCCTTTCCTTTCTGCACTTAGCTGCACTGGTAACAGCTTGTACAACTAGACATTATCTATCTTTCCGAAGTTCCGAATTTTCTCTCTGTACATGTTTATTGTGAACAAGTAAAACTACTTGGTTCAAAGGAGGGGCTCAATAAATATTCTATATTGTGTTTTCTTCTCTGCCTTTGCTTCCCTCTCCCTTTTCTTCCCCTTTTCTTTTCCTCCCTGTCTTCTCCCCACTGTAAAGAACAAAAAAGTGCTTATCTTCCCCTGTTCTCCACTTCTGCCCAGTCATTCCACAGCCCTACTTTTTGCTCTGTTCTTGCTGCCTTTCTTGAAAATAGCACCATCCACCTGCAGGTTCTGAGAACCTGACCAGATTTCAAGCCCCTGGTCCTCAAACTTTCCAAGGTACATTATTAAAGTGAGGTCAGAGCCGGGCTCGGTGGCTCAGCCTATAATCCCGCGCTTTGGGAGGCTGAAGTGAGTGGATCGCCTGAGCCTGCGGGTTCAAGACCTGACTGGGTAACTTGGCGAGCCCTCGTCTCTACAATAAATAAAAAATTAGCTGGGCGTGGTAGCACGTGCCTGTAATTCCGGCTACTTGGAAGGCTGAGGCGGAAGGATCCCCGGAGCCCAGCAGGTCGAGGCTGTGGTGGCCAGGAGCGGCCACTACACTCCAGTCTGGGTGACAGAGTGAGACTCCAACTAAAAAAAATAATAATAATAAATAAAGTGAGTTCAGGAAGCAATGTATATCACTTTAGAGTCATAGTTTTATATGTTATCTCTTAGCAGACATTCCCAATATTACCTATGCTGTCTTTCTTTTTATAATATGTTTCAGTCATAATTAATCCATAGTAACAGACAAACACAAATTATGAACATTTCAAAAGGATTGATTTTTTTCAAAACTTAAAATTTTGGCTATTTACATGATCAGGTTGTGTAGCAAATCGTGAAGAATAGAAACCCGCTTACCTCTGGCATTGGGGATAACATTAACACCTACCCTTTAAACTCTTTTCCCCATGTCTGATCTTGTCACATACACACCTTACATTGAAGCAGATGTGCCAGGCCACACTGTATTGAGACCAGAGACTAATGACCCCCATTTTTGTTTTTTTTTTTTTGAGATCTCCAAAGCTCTGTTATTTCAGTAGAATAAAATACTGTCTGCCAAGTAGAACTGTTATGTTGTTCTTGAGCTTTAGAGGGCAGTAGAGGAGCTGTCTAAAAATTTCTTGCTTGACCAGGAAAAATATTTTTGTTTCCCAGGTTATTGTTATAAAATGTTCTCATTGGAAGGAAAATAAAGGGTTATATTTTAAAAGGTGATTGTAATAGTTTTTTTAAATGACAATATTAGTATATTTCAAATATAAGAACATTTTAAAATAAAATTTATCCTATGGTTATTATTAACTTGTGAATTCTGAATTCTAGGAAATGATTGGCCATGATAAAATAATGCATACTATACTGTAATAAAATAAAGTATATTTTCTTTAAGAGGATTCTTCTTGGTGGCCCTAAACTTTAAGTATGCATTTTACAATACACATTTAGAAGAAGAAAAATAGTTTTGGAAAATCATAATTCTGTGTAGATAGTTAATAGACGATGGTGACACACAGGAGACAAACTGACTTGCACACTACTACAAACTTCAAAGCTAATAAGAAAACTGTCTTGCTTGAAGAATTTTAAAACACATTAACAAAAAGGTGAAATAAGGCTTACTTTTACAAGTAGTTAGCGTTTAGTTGACTAGATTTGTCAGTCAGCCAATTTCACAACATCCAAATTTAGCCCTCATACAATTTAAGAGCAAATGATTAAAAAAATGGTTTCCAAGTTTGTATTCATGGTGACAACGAGAAATGCTCACCATGGATTTTTCTCTCACTCTCTGGGTGACCCCAAATCCTACAAGACAGGCAGCCACTGGTATGCTTCTGGTTCTCAAAAAGTGAGACCCCATTATGTCTGAAGAGCCAACTCTACAACCTAAACCATTTATTATAAATTATCTCTGGGCAACCCCTTCGGGTCCCCTCCCACTGTGGGAGCTTTTCGCTTTTCTGTCCTCTCAATAAATCCTGCTTTCAAAAAATAAATAAAAATAAAAATAAACAAATCATTGCTAGTCTATCATGCAAGCAGACTTCGTCCACTGCCTTATACAGGTGATAAAAGTGGAGTCGACTTTGTTTTCTGTTAGTCTGAAATGTTTTCTTTGGGGATTGGGTGCAATCTGTCTTGTCTGCTGTGCAGAGTACAGAGTGTGTTGCTGAGAGCTGGTACTGAAACACCTTGCCGTAGGCTCTCTCTTGCTTACCTTGTTCAGATCCTTTTCCACTACTAGGTAAGAGCCTGAGTGCAAGTCTTTCTCACACACTTAGTCTCTTCTTCCTTTCTGATGTTTGTTGTTTTCATTGTACATTTTAATTATTTTAGTAGCTGTCCAATTATTTTCTTTCACACTATTTTTTGACTTTCTTCTTTCTGACTTTCCTACATCTGGAAAGAGCCTGGATTGTAAAAAAATCAGGCATGTGGTTACCTAGTCCTGTATTTTCTCTAGTAAACTTTTTGGAGGGTGGTCAATTTTCCCTGGCAGTAACTCTCACAGAAGATCTTTGCAGGCAGAATTTGTTTCTATCAGTACCTGCTTTCCATCTAGCAAGATCTGTTAGGTTCTGCTGGTGCTGAGACTTGCTGCCCACACTGACAGGATTACAGGAGGTTTCCAAAATGTTAGTGATTTTGTTGTCAACATAGTCACATCCTTAGTGACTAGGACTTTACGAATCAAACGAACCAAAGCAGCACACTCATTTCATGCACCTAAGTGGAAGAGGGTCTCAGAAATGAGTCATAGTAGCCGTCAAGTCTTTCAGAAAATGCTACTTTTTTTTTTTGGCAAAAGCTACTGAGTCAATATGACATTATACTGACACAGCAGGGCTCTGGGATTACCAAAATCTCAATAATAAGAATATTACCATGTCTTGGTATATCTCCTGTGACATATGAGATAAAATCTAAGAATTTTCCAGAACAATATTCACTTTCTGTTGTTTCCTTCCTTTTAGTTGTCTGCAGAGGGAGATGGTCTTGGTTTTGAGGCCAGTTCATTCACTCTTTCTAACCTAGTAACTCTCAAGTGGTTCCATTACCACAGTCCCCAGGGGCAGCCACATATATTACGGCCTAGTGTCTAAAAGTGACTAAGTAGGCTGTACATAGCTCCAACAACAGATCCAAATGCAGCAAAAGAAAACCTTCCAAGTTGGAAAGGCATATCATTCAAGCATTTACTACATTTTTGGAAAAAGTTGGCTGCAGGAAAACCTACATTTCCTCTCTCAGCCTTCTCAAACAAACCAAAATGCCTTGAATGCCTACCACATGCCAAATGGATCACTAATCCTGTTGCCAAAGTTGACAATCCTTAAGCAATAAAAATTCAAATACTGCTAGGGTTCTGAAGAAAAGTTATTGTATCAGGTTTGTTTTCTTTTTTCTTTTTTTTTTCTTTCTTTTTTTTTTCATTTATGTTCTTGCCATGATATATTTCAGAAAAGTTTTTAAATCATTTTGAAAAGCCTTAGGGTCAACAAAAGTTGTTTCCTTTTAAAGTGTAGGATGGGAAGTGTAATAATGGTGACTGATACGTTATCTCTGCCAGCACTGGATGGATTTGCCCCACCTTTACTGACTAATGCCTAGGATGGGATACTATGATTGTAGGTAGGGTAGGGATAGGAGTATGCTTTTTTAAAAGATCTGGCCAACTCTAAACTATGTTGATTTTCTAGGTATTACATGAGAATCCCATTCGGAGAAGTTATCTGGGATATTTTTGTAAACGGGATGGGGTTTCCAGGATACCGCAGAAGCAATGTTTTGTACCTTGAATGTTAAAACTCTGCTGAGCATGATTTGACATTTCTCTCTCACTGACTTTTTCTCTCAGTCTCACTTTCTCTCACTTTCTGAATTCTGAAGTGATTTTAGAATCCTTTAGTGCCACGAGTTATCATGGTGATAATTAATTGTCATTGAACTGGCAGTGAAAATGTCAGTTAATGAATTGTATTTGTTGAGAAAATGCCAGATAACAGATGATTAATTATAACAGCTCATTTTGGGGAAAACAAGTCCATCAGAACAGGTTAATGATCAGTTTGCCATCTGTCCTAGATTAGGGGACTGTCTGGGTCAGTGTTGAGTCGCTGTAAATTCCCTGAAGTGTCTTGCTACAAATCGGATGTATCCATTGCATACTATGAACATTGTGGATAAGACTTTGGAATTTAGTGTTTACTGTTCATAATTTGGCTGGGTTGAGTCTTAACAGGTTTTGGGATTTCAGTAAACTGAACCAATGGGAAAAGGAGGAAACAACAGAGCTAAGGAGGACAGGCCCGAGAACTGATTTCAATCTCCATGAGCAGTGAATAGCATATAAAAGAGGATGGTGAACTTGAGTGTTTAGGAGCAGGATGACAGTGACTACCAGCAGCAAAGGACAAGGTAGTTAATTCACAGTAGGATCCCCTTGACAGCCAGAGGACTAGAAGCAGGAAACACCCCACCCCACCCATTCTTGCTCCAAAGAAGAGTGTCAAATATTTTCAGATACTGGACAGTACGAAGGACCAGGTCAGCAGCTTGTTTTCAGAATAAGACTCAACTCCCAGCTGATAACTTGCATGTAAGTCCAGAATACAGAGTAAGGAGCCAGTAACTGTTATTTGCATGTTTTAAGCTATCATTTGTGGAGAGTGCCTAATATGTGTCAGGCACCTTGTAACAGATAACTCTCACTACAAATCTGTGAAATAGATATCTTTCATGCCCAGTATCCAAACTGGAGGACTGA
The DNA here is from genome assembly GCF_000164805.1 of Carlito syrichta. NCBI lineage: Eukaryota > Metazoa > Chordata > Mammalia > Primates > Tarsiidae > Carlito > Carlito syrichta. Next base: position 43,807 of record NW_007232803.1, on the reverse strand, counting down.
AAGAACTCAGAGAAATTGAGCAAATAATTCAGTGTCATCTATCTAGTAAGTTCCAGAATCATGTTTTATACTTAGATCTGTCTGTGTCCAGAGATCTTTCTACATCAAGACAATGAGTTAATGTAATGGGGGTAAGATGGCAGGTTGTAACTAGTAGTTCCCGGTACACTGGGCATTTCACTGGACACAATGATGAGAGTTGAGCTTGTAGATTTTGATATTGGGTAAAACTATACTGTTTGCACAGTCCAAGGATTAAGTGAGGCAGTAAAAGGAGTATGTGGGGAACACAATGGGAAGAAAGCATCTGTAATCCAGCTTTGATCTGGTAGTTTGAGGGTCATGCACCTACTGAACATGTGAAACTATTACTCAGCTGCTGTCAGTGGGATTGGCTATTAGATTCTTAATTATATGTCACAGTAAAACCAAGTGTGAAACCTACCATGCGTACCCTGAATGCCTGGCTCACAGTAGGCATTAAGTTCATAAATGGCTGAATAAATGGGTGTGCTCTTCTAAGAAAGCAGAAAGTGGTAACACTCTTCTTCTATGTATATCCAAGGGAGGCTATACTCAAAGCAGAAGAGACAGTTTCACCATCCACTCCTGTGCCGTTATTCCCCCAACAATTCTGCCAAAGAGTATCTTTACGGAGCCCTTAAGTGAAGGTATTTGGCAATTTCAGCAAAATATCAAATCATGGGAATACAAAATAGCCTTTTTTTACAGCAAAATATCAAATCATGGGAATACACAATAGCCTTTTTTATAGTAGATGGATGTTACTCATACTGCTTTTATGAGAAATAAATAAGATGGATGTATTTAAATGCATATCTGTTAAAATTAAAAATAAATTCTAAACAACTGTTCAGAATTAGTTCTCTGCTTTTGTATGGCACATTGCAAAGATGTCTATTGGTTCTATTAGTGTTGCTCAAGGTCTCTATTTCCTTGAATACACTATAAACTGACTAGACCTAATAGACATCTATATAATACTCCATACAAAAATAGCAGAATATATATTCTTCTCAAGTGCACGTGGAACATTTCCCAGGAGAGATCTTATGCTTGTGCATAAAACAAATCTCAATAAATTTAGAGTATTAAAATATTACAAGTATGTTCTCTAATCACAATAAAATGAAGTCAGAAATAAGTAACAAAGAAATTTGGAAATTCACAATATATGGAAATTAACAACACACTTTTAAATAATCAATCAGCCAAAAAAGCCATTAGAGAAACTAGAAAATGCTATGAGATAAATGAAAATAAAGATACAACATATCAAAAGTTATAGAATACAGCTTAAACAGTGCTTAGAGAAAGAGATGTATAACTAACTATAAATGCCTATGTTATAAAAAGAAGATCTCAAATCAGTAACCTAACCTGCCAACTTAACAAACTATAAAGAGAAGAGCAAGCTAAATGCAAAGCAAGCAGAAGAATTAAAATAATAAATTAGATCAGAAATAAAAGAAATGGAGAAAGGGGAAAAATAGAGAAAATCTGTGGACCCTAATTATTTCTTTGGAAAAAATCAAAATTCACAAAATTTTAACTGAACTGAAAAAAGAAGACATGTTAACAAAATCAAGAATGAAAGTGTAGACATCACTACAAATCTTACAGAAATAAAAAGGAGGATCATGTGGGAATACCATAAACAGCTGTATGTGACAAATTAGGTAACTTAGATGATATACATTTCTGGAAAAACACAACCACAAACAATTACTATTGACTCAAAGTGAAATAGGAAATCTGAATAAAGCTATAACATGTAAGATAATTTAATTAAAAATTAAAACTTGTCCCACGACTGCTAAGCTCACCCTTGTGCTTATGTGACTAGTGTTCAGGGTTCACTTGCGAGTGATAACATGTGGTATTCAGTTCATTGTTTCTGTGTTAGTTCACTTAGTATGATGGTCTCCAACTGTATCCAAGTTGTTGCAAAGGCCATGATTTTGTTCTTCTTTATGGCTGCATAATATTCCATCAGGTGTATGTAGTGCATTTTCTTTATCCAGTCCACTTTCTATGGACATCTGGATTGGTTCCAGGATTTTTTCAATTGAGTAGTGTGGCAATAAACATATGTGTGCAGGTGTATTTTTTGTAAAGTCATTTATATTCCTCTGGGGTGATTGCTGGATTGTATGGAAGCTCAATTTTTAGCTCTTTGAGAAATACCACACTATTTTCCATAGAGGTTGGACTAGCTTACATTCCAACCAACAGTGTAGCAGTGCCCCCTTTTCTCTGCAGCCACACCAGCACTTGTTATTTTTTGACTTGTTGGTGATAGCCATCCTTATTGTAGTTAGGTAGTATCTCACTGTAGTTCTGATTTGTATTTTTTTTTATGATTAGTGAGGCTCAGCATTTTTACATGTCTGTTGGCAGCTTGTATGTCATCCTTTAAGAAGTGTCTGTTCATGTCCTTTGCCCACTTTTTAAACGGGTTGTTAGTTTTTCCCTTAATTCATTTGCATTCCTTGTAGATCCTGGATAGTAGGCTTTTGAAAAATTCATAGCTTGCATATATATATATTTTTTCTTTTCTCCTCCATTTCATGGATTTTCTCTTTAGTCTCTTAATTTTTTTTTTTAATGTACAAAAGCTTTTCAGTTTGATGAGGTCCCACCTGTCTATCTTAGCTTTGCTGCACTTGGTCATGAATTCATTGCCTACTCTGATGTCCGGAAGGACATTTTCTTCTAGGATTCTTATAGAGAAGGGAAGGACACGTGGCAATGCAGTGGTTACATGGTTCATTACCAGAGGGAGAGAGGACTGGCTAGAAGCTCAAACTCCATATACATGCAGCCTACTTATGTTGCAAACCCTTACTTGTACCCCACAGTTCTAAAATAAAATAAAAATAATATAAAATAAAATTAGGGCGGAGATAAAATTGCTGGAAGAGATGAAGACATTAAGAGAATAGGGCATTGGAAAGATTATCTGCGTGCCTATTGAAACCAATTCAAACAAAAACAAAACAAAACAACTCTGACCAGATTTTAAAACATTGCAATTCTTCTGGACAAAAAAGATAAAAATAAAATTTAAAACTTCCGACAAAGTCAAGTCTAAGCCCAGACAGCTACACTGCTAAATTATATAAAAATACTTAGAGAATAATCAGTGAGAATTTTGGGGTTTTTTTAGTTGGACTCTCATTCTGTTGCCCAGGCTGGAGGGCAATGGTACACTCAAGGCCACCCCAGTGTTGACCTGCCAGGCTTCCATGATTCTCCCCCCTTTGTCTTCCAAGTAGCCAGAACTACAGATATGTACTACCACTTATGGCTACTTATTATTATTATTATTATTATTATTATTATTATTATTGAGATGAGGACTCACTAAGTTTCCTGGGCTGATCTCGAACCCATGGGCTCAAGCAATCCACTCATCTTGGCCTCCAAGTGCTGAGATTATAGGCTGAGCCACCGAGCCTGGCCAGTAACAGTTTTTGATAATCTTTTCCAAAAAATAGAAAGCAAGGAAATATTTTCCAATTCATTCTAGAATCTGGCATTACCCTAATACCAAAAGCAGATAAAGATATCACAATAAAACAAAACTAGAGACAAATATATCTTTTACATACAGATAGACAAATCTCAGTAAAATACTAGCAAACATTGGCAATAAGAAGGAATAAAGTACAGATACATGCTATAACATGGTTGAACCTTGAAAAACATTATGCTTGGTGAAAGAAAACAAGCACAAAATACCAAATATTTTATGATTACATAAAATACATGAATTTATACATATATCACTATATTCTATATAGTACATGAATGTCCAGAATAGGCAAATCTATAGAATCACAAAGTAGATTAGTGATTGTCCAGGGATGAGGTGTGGGTCAGAGAGAAAAGGGAACTCAGCCAATTCAATAGCAAAAACATAAATAACCTAATTCAAAATTGGGCAAAGTATCTATAGACACTTCTCAAAAGGAAACATTCAAATGGCCAACAGATATGTGGAAAAAAATGCTTAACATCACTAATCATTAGGGAGGTTCAAATAAAAAACACAATGAGATATTACTTTATTCCAGTTAGAATGGTTGTTATCAAAAAGACAAAATATAAAAAGTTTTGACAGGGATGTGGAGAAAACGGAACCCTTATATACTATTGGTGAGAACTTAAATTAATGCAGCCATTATGGAAAATAGCGTGGAGACTCTTCAAAAAATTACAAATGAAACTATAATATGATTCAGCAATCCCATTACTGGGTATATATACAAAGGAAATGAAATCAGTGTGTCAAAAAGATATTTGAAAAGATGTCTGTTGCAGCACAATTTGCATTAGCAAAGATATGGAATCAGCCTAAGAGTCTACCAATGGATGAATGGATAAAGAAAATATGGTATACATACAAAATGGAATACCATTTAGTTATAAAAAAATAAAATCCTGTTATTTGTGGCACCATGGATGAACTTGAAGGACATTATATTAAGTGAAATCAACTTGACACAGAAAGACAAATACTGCATGATCTCATTCATGTGTGGAATCTAAAAAAGTTGATTTCATAGAGGTAGGGAATAGAATAGGGATTACCAGGGGCTAGAGAAGGTAGGGGAAAAGGGAAATGAGTAGAAGTTGGTACAAAATTACAGTGTTACTTAGGAGGAATAAGTTCTGCTGTTCTGTTCCATAGTAGGGTGACTGTAATGAACAAGAATGCATTATATATTTCTAAATAACTAGAAGAGAGGGTTTTGCATGTTTTTGCCACAAAGACATGGTCAATGTTTGAGCTGATGGATGTGTGAGTTAACCTGAGTTGATCATTGCAACGTATGCATATATGGAAACATCACATTGTACTCCATGTACAATTGTATGTTGATTAAAAATATAAACTTAAAAAGATAAATAGAAGAGCATTGGCTTCAGGACAAGGGTATCTTCTCCTGAAAGGTGGAGCTAAAGAAAGGTCACTCAAGTCTGCATAGAAGAATCTGGGGATTCTTCTTAGAGCCATTAACTTTTGAACTGAATTTCAAGGGATTACTAGACAGGCATCAGGCATGCAAGGGAGGAAGGCCATAGCAGGCAGATAAACACCCAAGAAAAATGTAGGTAATAGATGATCAAGTTGATTCAGTTGGCATAAAGGGTGCAGCTGGAGAAATATTAGGAGAGAAGCCTAGAAACAAAAGTTCTGGCTGGGTCTTCAAGTGCTTCTTTCTTTAATCTATGTTTTGCAAAGTCTACTTTAAGGAAGTGCTTCTAAAGTTATCGGCAATAAGGGTGAGATTTTGTTTGTTTGTTTGCTTTTTATTATTTGAATCTGTCATGACCTGATACTTTTGTAAAACATAATATAGATGAAGTGCTAGAGAAGTGAAATGAGGAAAAAAACAAAACAAAATAAAACACACACTACTGTTAATACTCTTGACAGCAATGTCAAATTGCTATAACATATCTAAATACTGCCTCTCAATTTCTGTATTTTTCTCATTGCAGATAAGTAATAAATAATTTGTAAACATGCATTAGTCCACAAATCACATTATGCTTAGCAGAGGTCTAAAGAACACATCCCAATAGTTGTCCTGACAACCCAGTGGCCAACCTGTATAGGAAACACTGTGTATTTTATCTGCCCAGACCTCCCCAGGAGATGTGTAGACAACGTTGTCAAATTAAAGGCCCTAAAGAAATCTTGCAGCAAAAAAACCAAAACCAAAAACAAAACCAAAAAAACCACTAACCTCCAATGTAATGATATTTGGAGTGGGACCTTTGGGACGTGATTAGATAATTAGATGAGGTCATGAGGGTGTGGCTCCCATAATGGGATTTGTGTCTTTCTAAGAAGAGGAAGAGAGACCAGAACATTCTTTCTCTGCCATGTTAGAACACAGCAAAAAAGGAGCCTGTCTTGTAAGTAAAAAATAGACCCCATACTGGTGAACTGAATTAGTAAGTACTTTGATCTTACTTCCCAACATCCAGAACTGTCAGAAATAAATTCCTGTTATTTAAAGCACCCACTCTATGGTATTTTGGTATGGCAACCTGAACTGACTAAGACAAGAGTAAATTAGGCAGTCGTAAATGCAATGGAGACAAGTGCAAAAGAGACAAGGAAGGGATCTGGCAAGGAGTATTGCAATTAAATAAGTTTACACTGAAACGATGACATTTGAGTAAAAAACTAAAAGTGAGAGCAAACTATGCAAACATGTGATGAGCAGGGGTGAGAGGGGTGATTAGCTAGAAAGAGTGATATATTTGAATACTCTGAGGCAGGAAAATGCTTACAACTGCCCAAACAAAATGCATGAGGAAAAGAAGAGGTAGAAAAAAAAAAGTTAGAGGCATTAGAAGGTGCCAGATCATGTAAGACCATGTAGGCTTTTGTAAGATTTTGGCTTTTGCTCTGAGCGGGATTGGAAGTCATGGAAGGGTTGGACCAGAGGAGTGATATTATCCATCATGTGTTTGCACAGGACTACTCTGGTTTAAGAGGTCGAGGTTGTAAGCAGAGAGACCACTTGTGAAATTCTTGCAAAAATTTAAGCTTGAAATGAACAAGGCTCAGAGCAGAGCAGAAACAGTGGAGGTGGTAAAAAGTGGCTAAATTCTGAGTATGCTTTTAAGGTGGTTCTGATAGAATTAGCTCATAGATTGGATGTGGGATGTGAGAGGGGAGAAAGACAGTAAGGTGTTTGACTTCATTAATTAGAAGACTTCACCTCTTCCAGAATGGAGGAAGACTGGAGGAGGAGATTTGGGAGTGGGAAATGTCAGGGGCTCAGCTTTGATCTTGATAAATTTGAGATGCCTAATGGATATTCAGGTGGAAATGCCAAGTAGGCCATTGGACATATAAACCTGGAGGGCAAGAGAGAGAGAGATCCCAAGTGGAGCTATGATTTTGGGGTTTGTCAGTATTACATATGGTATTTAAAGTTGTGACTCTGGGCCGGGCACGGTGCCTGTAATTGCCAGAACTTTGGGAGGCCAAGGTGGGAGGATTGCTTAAACACAGATGTTTGGGGTCAGTCTGAGCAACATAGAAAAATTTCATCTCTAGAAAAATAAAAATAAACAAATTAGCTGGGCAAGGTGGCATAACTGTATTCCCTGTTGTTCCAGATGCTGAGGTAGAATATCCAGCCTGGGTGACAGAGTGAGACCCTCAACTCAAATGGATGGGTGGATAGATAGATAGATCAATAGATAGATCAATAGATAGATAGATAGATAGATAGATAGATAGATAGATAGATAGATAGATAGATAGATAGATAAAGCTACAAGTCTGGATAAGACCAGCAAAAGTGTGAGTGTAGACAAACTAGCGAAATCCCAAGTCTAGTCCCTGGGTTGTTGCTTCAATAGGAGCTAGCAGGGGTTAGGAGGAAGAACAAAACAGAGAGAAAGAATAGCCAGGAAAAAATAAAATAGAAAAACTATTGTAGTTTGTCCTAGAAACCAAATAAATAATATGTTTCCAGGCAGAGCAAATGTTCAACCCTATCTAATGCTGCTACTGGTCAGGTAAGACTAGTACTGAGAAGCAACCATGAAATTTAGCAAAGTGGACATCGTTGGCAATTTGTTGAGTAGGGGGTAAAAGACTGACTGAAGAGGAATTTGAAGTAAGGGGAATGGAAGAGAGAGACTACAGAAACTCTTTTTAGGAGTTTGAGGCAGTAGCTGGAGGGAAATGAGAATTAGTAAGGTTTTGATGATGATGGTGGTGATGATGATAGCTAAGAGAGAATGGTGTTTTCATATATTTTCTCAGGAATGAGGATGGGGCAGATAAGAAATCAGAGGTGTGAGACAACAAGAACCAGCTGTCCCTGAAAGTGGTGGAGCGAATGGTCTACAGTGATGTGGTCTGATGACCAGGCAGCCTTGAGGGCTCTCTTTGGTTAGGAAACACGAACTTCCTGTGAGACCTGTCAGCCCGGCTGTGTGATTTTACCTCTTTTCCTATAACATCTCTTGCCAATCATCCAGAACTCTTAGTGAAGTACTCACTGTTCTTGGTCTTAGGTGAAAAATATTAGGCAGAAAGTTGACATGGTCAAATTTGCATCATAAAGGTATTACCATGCATCAGTATATGGGATGGATTCATACAAAATAGGATGGTGGGCAGGAATATAGATCATACGCTAGTGAGACAGTCAGGCAAAAATTGATGAACATGATTAGAGATTCTTTTATTTTTGTGTGTTTCTATATGTGTTTCAGAAACGGTCATGTTTGAGAAAGCATTCCCTTTTTCCATAGAGCAATGAAGGACTATATCCTCAGCAATCCTCTGTATTGCATGGCTTTGGCATTTGCTTTTGATATTAACCCTGTTCTGGGACTGCCATATGCCAACTCTGCATACCCCAGCCTCTTCCATCTGCCCATGCTCTCCAGAAGAGGTGAGTCTACAGGAAAGTGGGATGCTGGCCAGGTAGTGTGTTTTTTATTTGCATGAATGAACTAATTCATCTTGCATTGCTTATACTTCTTTCGTTTTCTAGTCTCATCACTCCTCAATACCAAAGAAGCTTTCTTATTGAGATGAAGTCATTTCTGATTGTTTTATGCCTTCTTTAGTGATGGAGAAGTTCAGAAGATGAGGAATTGAGAGAGTGAATGATGGTGAGGTATTATCTGAAAATATTGCTCAATTCTCAAATTGAGAGCTGGACATTTGATTTTTCATCTCATTTTGGAAAAATTCTGAAAACATAGCTGGCATGCTAAAAGGCATTAAACCTGGCAGGAAGGTAAAAAGAAAGGACCAGCAAGCTGCCAACTAGGAATTAAAAGAGATCATGGAATACAGCCCAGAGCTCTGTCAGGCTGTTAGGGGCGGTCCTGGGGAACAGGCAGCAGATAACAAATGATCATAAGCTGAGACCTGATTTATTCAGTGGGAAATGAAGATGGTAGCAAAGGAAGAAACCTAGACTCTACTAAATGAAAGATTTCTTTTATAAAGCAAACTTAGTAAAATGGAAGGAGAGTGAGAATGGAAAAGTTGGATATAACAGATACGTTTTTTTCACACAACTGAAGAGGATATGTGCAAAAGTCACAAAAGATCTCCAAATTGAGAATATGACTCATTTAAAATGTTCCATCAGAGAAGATGTAGAAAAAGCTCAGGATAGTCTGGAGCCCTGGGTGAACTTGGAGTGAGATATGAAGTGAAATATCCCCTGGTGTTCTGAAGTGATACATCTTGAGATCTTTGGGTATCTGCAAATTCCTTAATTCCACCATATTCTAAAATTAATCCTGTAAATTAGATATGACTGTGTCATGGAAGAACTGCTTCAGCTATGTGGGCACCATGAGGCCCACCCAGGAGTTATCAATAGAACACCAAATCTACATAGGGCTGTAGAGGCTGGATCAGGCTACCTGATCCCCAAACTAGCAACTTTCTGAGCAAACCAGTTTTTTTTTTTTAATTGATACAAACATGTCCTAAGGACACGATTTTACAAATATTTATATATTCATTTTAATATGTTTTAGAAATATGTAATAAGTTATTATATCTGTAGTTTCATGGATATTATTACTAGGGCAAGACTTAATGTTAACAAATGAGTTGATTAAAAAAGTAAAGTAAGAAAATATACAGGTGGGTAGAAAATAGACATGACAAAAATTGGGACAAAGTGTGTGATATAATTGTATTCATATCTATGAGTAGCCACAAAGCAAGAAAAAGTTGCCTCAATATGGTGATAAAATGTACCATCATTCAACTTGCTTAGGCTAGTAAAATATGTAAGCCTATCTTAATCTAAATGAAAAGATGTTGTTTAGTGAACTGGAAAGGGCAAGAAATTTCAGGGAGGATCTTGATCTTGACTCTGCCCCCTTTTTTTCGTGGCAGGTTTGGGGAAACTACATAATGTACCTGTGACTGACTTTCTCTCTTTGAGGGTAATACCATGTCAAGCGCTTAGCCAATGCTTTGCCCAGAGAAGACTTAAAAAAAATCTATTACCATGATTGCAGATATAAAAACAGGATCAGTTTCCTTCTCTCTGCATTAAGCAACAGATAATTAGGCATTTTAAAGTCTGGCAGAGAGATATAATAGAATGGAAACTAGATATGGAATTAAAAGGTTTAGGTTTAATATACAGCATCAAAGATTTTCACTTACCAAATGTTCAGCTTAGCTGATTCATTTATTTTCTCTGAGCCTAATATGGAACATCATAACTGTTAAGAGTATACAATTGTATCTGATGTAATATGTAAATATATATATGATGTCTATAAGACTATCATATAAATATGATCAAATATAGAGAGGAGCGGAGAGCATAAGAGAGAAATAGAGGGAGGAAGAGAAAGAAAGGTTTTTATGGAAAGACATCTGATCTGATTTAGGGCTAGAAAGTCTTGGTTTTATTCCTTGCCTTTACAACTGTAGGAAATTTCAGTTTCTTTATCTGTAAAATTGACGCATCAGAACCTACATCACTGGGTTTCTCAAATAAACCTACATTATTTATATATCTTCTCTATCATTGCTACTCTATCTATCTATCTATCTATCTATCTATCCATTCATCATCATGTCATCCATCATCTATCTACCTAGCTACCTATCTATCTATCTATCTATCTATTTACCTACCTAACTACCTATTTATCTACCTACCTACCACTTAGTTGCAAAAAGCAAGTGTTCAATGAATGTCAGTCACATTTTACACAGCCGAGCCCTTTGCTGTGTCCTAATGAGGTATAGCTGATTTCAGTAGATTGTGTGACCTCTGGGTGCATTCAGAAAAGTACAACTAAGAAAAAGTGAGTTTATAAAGTAGTTAGAAACACTTTCTGAGAGATTGTAACAGATATCCCTTGGGATCATTGTCTGGACCATGTCTTCTCTAGGATCTGGTCTATATTTCACAGTGATGAGCCCTTGACAGTTTGGGGAAGGGAAAAAAGGGAGGTGGCATAATTTGTCCCTTGGTTGCATCTGATTGGCCAGGTATACATACCTGACTTAAGCCAATCCTATACAATTATCTTTCTCAGGAATGTAAAAGTTGGAAAAAGAAAGAATAAAATCAATTTAATCTAGATCACATTAAGTGATGAATAGAAAGTCTCCTGCCAGGTCTGTGTTAGGGTGACCAGCTATTCTTGTTTGCTTGAAACGGAGGGATTCCCCAGAACTTGGGACTCCCAGTGTTAAAACTAGGACAGTATTGGGTAAACCAAGGTGATTGTTCACCCTATAAGCTTCCCTGATTACTGCATTACTCAAATATTGTTCAAATTTTTCTTGGATGCCTACCATGGTATCCTTTCAATAAACTTCATTTTTAAGTTAAAAATATCCAGAATTAAACCAAAAGATTTTTTAAAATGGTGCTATATCCAGAAAAATGCTGAAAAAACAGGGAAAAGGAAAGAACATCAATATAAGATAGAGACTGTTAACTCAAGCCGTCAGCCTTGAATGAAATTCTTTATTGCATCTAATATATGTGCTAGAAAACTACTGCCTAGTTGAGTTTGCACATGGATCCTTTTCTAATGCTTCTTAATATTGGATGAATTATGTTAGTAAATTGAGAAGGATTATCTACTTAGCCTGTTTGGTAAGTTAACTCATTACCTCTGTTACAGAAAGGGATAAGAGTATCTTAGTATCAGAAGCATTTTACCCTGAAGTCATGATGATGAATCAGGAATTCGACCAGGCTGTCTCCAGTGAATTGCACTGTCAAATAGCATTAATAGAACCAATGAAAGCCTCTCTCACGGCCTTCTCAAGCTTTTGCACACCTTGAAATCTCTTTGAGTGCAAGTCATTTAGTTTCCAGGGTCTCTTCCCCAGAGTTTCTGATTCACTAGGTCTGAAATAGAACCCCTGAATCTGCAGTTTAAGAAGCACCCTAGTTCCTTGCTACTCAAAGTGTGATCCGACCCAGCAGCATCCACATTTTCTGGGCGCTTCTGAGAAAAGTAAAATCTCCCGCCCCACCCTAAGCTTGCTGAACGGGACTTTTAGCATATGGGAGGCGCTCTGTCCTATGAGATTCTGAAGCAGTGGTCTAAGAACCACATTGAGAAAACACATTCTAGCATTTTCTGGGCCAACCACAACAAAAACAATAGTGAATGTTTATCAGTGCTTATGATGTCCCAGTCATTATTCCAATGATTTAAAAGGACTTAACTCAGTTAATCCTCCTCACAACCCTCAGAAGTCATTTTCAGATGAAGAAATGAAAGCTCCAAAAGATAAAAGTTCCCAAGTTCACCAGCTGGTAAGTGAACCTTGCTTCAAAGGCAGGCCGCCTGACTTTAGAGCTTGGGCACTCATCCATCACACCACACTGCTGCTTCCCTGGCCAAAAAAAGGTTTGCCAGCTGAAAGGAGATGGGTATCGCATTCAATTGACAATTTAGGGAAGATATTCTTCATCACCTGAAAAATCAAAAGCTACAGAGCAGAGTTTATTGTGTTGCTGATAATGACTGCCAAATCTGCTTTCTGGGGATTCTGTGCCATTTCAGTCCTTTCACCTGTGACATGTGGATAACAGTCGCTCACCTCCTGGTGCTGTGATGAAGCTTGAATGTGCTCCTTCAGGCATGGGCCAAGCATGAGAATAGCGTGGAAGAGGGTTCATGTGGTTAAAAGAGTGAGGGCTCTGGAGTTTGAAAAGGCTATTCTCTCAGTGCTGCTCATTGTTGGCCCTCTGCCAAGATGTCAGCAAATGGTGCCTTGGTTTCCTCACCTGTAAAACGAAGGTAATAAAACTTATCTTCTAAGATTTCTGGAGGAATTAAATGAGGTTATGTTCACTAGGTACAAAGCCCTCTACCTGTGCCATATAAAGGATTCAATAAATGGTTATTACTTATGTTTTCCTGAATTGTAAGCCATTGCCCTCTTCCAGATAATTATGACGTCTCAGCACTGGGAGGGATCTTTGATGTTTTACATTTTATTTTCACATTGCTCACTCTCAAGTCTACACATTCTCTCAGGACTGCTAATTCACACATTACTATGAGACACGACTTTGCTTCCTAAACAAGAGGACCTTTAATTTGAGTTCTAAAATGACTGGCCACGAGGCAGTGGAAAACAATGTAATGATGGCTAAAAGCTGCCTAAACTGTGGGTCACTGTAAATGTCTCGTCTACTGAAAATTATTTTGCTTCTTGAATAAACACATATCAAAAATGAAACAGATTTATTACTATCAATTAAAATGAGAAGTAAAGTGTGCATTCCCTCCATGCAGGAATACAGCTTGTCTTTACGCTGGAAATTTTCATTGTATTAATTATTTTGAAGGGCTTTGGAAAAATAATTTTCTTTTCAGAGATAGCAGAAAATTTGGCTTTCTTCTGATGCTCTGACTTTGAAGAAACGATTTTACATGCTGGACAAATAATAGTACAAATAATGACAGTGATCATGATAATTATGGCAGTTGCTGTCACGGTCGTAGTTGCAATAGTAGTAACTGATATTTACCATATGCTTCTTCTGTGCTAGGGGTTGTTTTAAGTGTTTTACTTCAGGTATTTGTCTGAACCACCCTTTCAGGGAGTTATTATTAGTATCTCCATTCAGGATAAGTCACCTAAGACCATGTAGATGGTAAGCTTTGAATGGGAATTCATGCAGTGTGAAGACAGAGCTCAAATTGCCAGTCACTGAGCAATGTCAACAGTGGGTAGGAAACACTCAAATCCTTCCAGAAATTTCTACCCTTTCCTCTCCAGGATTCTTCCCTCCTGGCCTACCTCTGTGAAGGCTGGGTTTTAGACATAAGGACTCGTAACTGCATGACAGAAAATGCCTACAGACTTAAAAATATAGAATTTACAATGTAGTGGTATCATTTGGTAGAACTATTTTTGTTTTCTTTTAAAATTCTGATTTTTGAAATTCTCTGGCTTATTTCTTTCATGTGTTGATGATCATAGATCCCCTCAGTGCCTAAGTCCCAATGGGTTACGTCAAATAGTGAAGGAGGCAGATTTTCCTTGTCAACTTCTAGAAAGTTAGAGAAATCAAGAATGCGCCCCATTTTTTATCTAGCTGTCAAAATATTAAACTCTTAATCCAGTTAGCATAGTTTGTGTAAGGACTAATTATATTTTCTTCTAAATGAGCAAGAATACCTAACCATCTTTTCTGTTCAAATGTCCTAAGAGTTGTTATCTTTCAGTTTCCTTTTCCTTCAATCCTCACGTGACTTTGGACTTGAAAACAGACTTAAGCCTATTTGGGACACTGTTACCAGCAAAGCTGTCTTCATAATACTTTCTTACATGCCCTTTTGTGAAAATTACAGACAACCTTAAGTTAGTTTTGGTTACTGTTACCATACCACTGGTATGTTTGGTAAAGCTTGTGACTGTGCAAGGTGACTTCATTAAGAAAACTTTCATTTGTCATTATGGACAACAACAAAAAATTACTTTTAAATTATCTACAAAAACAGCCATTACCAATAACTTCTGTATGGCATGCTACAGCTTAAAGGACTTTCACATGTATTCCTTTAGAGTCATTCTTCAAATGACTTTACACAATAGGGGTTATTTTTATTTCTATTCCAGAAATAAGAAAACTCAAGAACCAAAAGGTTAAGCAACATGGACAATTCCATAGTAGTACCAGGATTCAAAACTATATTTTCTGACTTTAATCCCCTTTCACTGCCCATGGAGTTGGATTCACTTGCATTGGAATATTTTCTGGGATATTATGTCACCATGGATGTTTGTTTCTGCGATCATATTTTATAAATGGCATCAACCACTGTTTCTTACCACTGACATTTCACCTTATGCTACTGCTATTCTCAGCCACAAAATGCCAGATGGGAAAGTGATCTTGTTTCTCATTACTCAGGAATGGCAATAACTGCAAAATAAAAACTAGCTTCAGATTAAAAAGTATCACCTACTGTTATCCCAGGTTTAAGGAAAATTTTCCCACTTTCTATGACTAGAATACTGAATTTCCATTATCCAATTTTTTTCTGTTCTTTTCAATGTTTGAAACACCTCTCTTATGCCACTGTACATTCATTATTATGTCATTTTTACTCTGTATAAAACCTCACATTTATCTTCATACCTGTAAGCAGAATATCTAAAATGTAAAATCCTCAATTTTCACTATTGCAAATCCCCTATTATTTTGTGACTTCGAAATAACTATAAAAGGTGATTGGCACATGGCAGAATCTCAATAAGATATCTTCATGAAAAATAACTTACATTTGTAAAGAAATTAAAAATTTCAAGTATCTACACATGATTTTATTTGGTTACTTTAACACTACCATGGCCGGCAAGGGAAATGTTATCAGACTCATTTTGTAAGTGATAAACTGGAGTATAGGTTTGTGAAGTGTCTTACCTAAATTCACTGAAATATCAGGTATCAGTTCAGTATACTAACCCAAACTTTCTAACTTCAAATATACTATGAGCTGCCTACTTTAAAAATGATGTTGCTTCCTTTCTCCCTCCCTCACCCCTCCTTTTTCCCAATCCTCTTCTTCCTCCCCCCACCCTTGTAACTTACTGCTTCATTTTTTATTTCATGGTCAGGAAAAATGTTGAATGCCAGGAAAAGACACATACCTTCCTTCTTATCTCTGGATATTTACCTATCATACTCAGTGATCTATCACAGAAGCAAAGGACTGAGTACCATATGTTCTTACTCATAAGTGGATACTGAACATTTATTATAATACTATATGAAAGGAATTGGCAGTAGCAGGACACTGCCAGGGAGGGAAGGTAGGGGGCACATAACATCAACGAGGGTACCTTATTCTAAACCAAGCAAAGTGAGGACCAGTGGGAGGCCCAAACTTCACCTGTATGTTGACCACTTTTGGACCTAATCCTGAACTGTACTCCACATCTTTAAAATAAAATGCCTAAAAGAAAACAAGTAAAAAATATTCTATATTGTCTTTAATATTGTGCTTTGGACTAACCATTAATTCTGGGAAATTGAAAAACAGATTTAAGAGGATGGTCAGACCTACTTATTTCTGCCTACATAAAGAATGGTAGGCTTTAGGCTGAAATGAATTTTAAAGTAAATGCTGATTTTCTTGCAAATACTTATTTTTCACTGTGATACAGTCAGAAGTGAGTTTGAGAACTCTTTATAGATTTCCATTATCTACCAGTTGTAATAAAGTTGATGAAAAACTATTCCCAGAAAACTTTCTCATCTAAATTAAACGCTATTCTAATTGGTTCCTTGGCATTCTACTTTAATAGTTCAACTACTGTTTTCTCAACCAAGAGGAAAGCACTCTGTAGTTTTGGTTTAAATCTCACTTAATATTTAATCCCTTGCACAGATAGATCCTGGCACTAATGAGTGAAAGACTGTTTTCTAACTAGATACATAGGAAGTTATATGACTTAATAGAGAGAGATGAGTGTGTGGGTGGATGGAATGTA
Source organism: Carlito syrichta (assembly GCF_000164805.1). Classification (NCBI taxonomy): domain Eukaryota; kingdom Metazoa; phylum Chordata; class Mammalia; order Primates; family Tarsiidae; genus Carlito; species Carlito syrichta. Next base: position 27,270 of record NW_007232803.1, on the reverse strand, counting down.
AATGGATAGATGGACAATCCTGGCCTTGCTGAGTCAAGACACCCCCCCTCAAAAATTAAAAAATACCAAAGGCACTTAATTCTCCCGTGACTGGAAAAGAGGGTGAATGGCCCGTTACCATCGTGATGTCTTATTTAAGAGGAACGAATGGGCGGTTCTAAGTGTTATGGCCCTGAAGTAAGAACCAGATGTCAGATATAGTTTCAGTATAGCTACCCCCAAGTTTTATGGGCCCGGAGCGAGAAGAGGGATCCGAATTGGATGAGGTTGCTGGTTTCACGGAGGATGGTAGTACCCGAGTAATAATGGAAGGGGATAGTCGTGTGGTAAAGAGTTGGTTTAATCGAAATGGTGTATGTCTGATGACGCATTTGCTGTCCGTTTGGTTGCATAAATGGTTAATTCTTGTTGGATATTCCTGTGTTGGACGGGTTCTAGTTAATTGAGATTTTCTAGTCTTGAAGAATTGATTTTTTCTGTACATGCTTATATGCATGGGGCAGGTAGGTTAATGTACGATTAAGCATATATGTCCTATGTAAAATTATGCATATATAGTACTAATACATATTCATGGGGAGGGGCATTAAATGCACGATATACATAGATTAGATATACATGAATTAGATTATAGAAAAGAAAACTTTAATTTATTTCTAAAAAAAATATTTTTGAGCACCTGTTTTGTACCCGTCCACGATTCAAGGCACTGGGAATACAGCAGTGAAAAACAAGCAAAACAACAGACAAAAATTGCTGCTGTCATGGAGCTAACATTATAACAGTAAAGGAGACAAACTTAAAATAAAATTATGTATATTCATTTTTATTTTGAAAATTATGTAAATATATGTGGCAAGGAAATACATACAGAACAAATAAAGCAGGAGAAGAAAAGGATTTGGAGAATAAGGAAGGGCGTTGCAATGCTAAATAGAGTACTCCCCACTGTTAGTTTCCTGTGACTGCTATAACAAATTATTATATCATCAACTCAAAAGTCCCACAACTTATTATCTAAATTATCTAAATCAGGTGTGGGTGAGACCCTAAGTATCATCTTGAAGCAAAATTCCTTTGTCTCATCTCTGGACCTATAAAAATAGAAAATATGTTACAAATGATGGGAAAGACCTAGGATAATAGTCATAGACACTCCTATTTCAAAAGAGAAAAATAAGGAAGTAAGGAAAAGTTATAAGTGGTTTCAAAATTCAACCAGGCAGGCTTTAGTCTATAAGCTCTGGGAGGGGAGTAATCCTTTGTGGTTCAAGGTTATGCCCTTTTGGCCCATACCTCTGCTCTTCTGCTCTTTGGGTGACACCTCCACCCTCTGGGTCTGGTCTTTGACCTCTAAGCCTGCATCACTACCAGCCGTAGAGTCATTCTTCCTGTTTCTTGAAAGGCAGCTCATGTTTGTAGCTGACTAATCACTTCAGCTTGTTTCCTGACTTTAGAATGTTAAGCCCAATAGCCTTCTTTCTTTTTGCCTTGTCTCTGTTTCTGTAAGTCCTGGATGTCAGTGTTCTTGGTGGTATTATGATATTCCTAAAAACTTTACAGACCTCCTATATATGTCACAGAAATTTGCATCATCGGATAGTATGGTCCTTCTCCTTCATTAATCTTTCCTGGATAACCCCATCTCTGCTTCTGACTTCTGCTGAGATGGTTCAGTGGATCCATGAGTATACATATACCTAATTCCTAGGCACTAACAAAAGAATGTCTAGCCATACTTTGGGACTTCTGTCCAGAGCACAATTTTCTAATACTGAATCTCATAATTTTAGCATTTTTTGCATCCTGGGAAGGCTGAAAATTTCCCAAATCATCCACTGCTGGTTTATTTTTGCTTAACAGATTCTTCCCCAATTTCTTTCTTTCTTTTAATGTTTCACTATAAGCAAAAGAACAAAACAACATACATCTTCAACATTTTATTTGGGAATGTCTTCAGCTAAATATTGAAATTCATAGTTTACATGTTCTGCTTTCCAATTGCTAAGGACATAACTAAACTAAGTTTTCTGCTGCTATATAGCAAAGATAGTGTTTTATCCAGTTTCCAATAAGAGATTTCTCATTTCCTTCTGTGCTCTCACCAGAAAACCCTTTAGCATTCATATTTCTCCCTAGATTCTGTTTATGATGATACGTATATTCTCTAAGATGATAGAAATTTTGTCTACTGAACTCCTCAGTTCATTCCAAGCCCTCACTGGCAGAGTTTGAACAATCTGTTAAAAGTAATATACACATTTTTTGTCATGCTTTTCAAAATTTTTCTAACCTCTACCAATTACTAAATTCCAAAGCCACTTCCTTATTTTTAATTGCTTGTTACAGCAGTATCCTGCTTCCCAAAGCATTACTAAAATATATACTGTAGTTCCCCCTTACCAGCTTTCCAGTTTCAGTTATGCATGGTCAACCAAAGTCTAAAAATATTAAATGGAAAATTCCAGAAATAAGCAATTCATAAGTTTTAGATTTCTCACCATTCTGATTAACATAATGAAATTTTGCACTGTTCTGTTCAATATTACCTTAGATGTGAATCATCCCTTTGTCCAGTGTATCCACGCTTTATATGGTACTTGCCTGTTAGTCACTTAGTAGCTGTCTTAGATATCAGATTGGCAGATCATAAGAAGAAAATTGTAAGTACGGTACAATAAGATATTTTCAGAAAGAGAGGCAGAGAGACCATATTCATTTAACTTTTATTACGGTATATTGTTATAATTGTTCTACTTTATTATAAGTTGTTGTTAATCTCTTACCATAATTAATTCTAAACTAAACTTGATCATAAGTGTGTATATACAAATTGGGACCTCCCAAAAAAGCAAAATTATTTTTGGGAGGGTAAGCCCCTTGTAGTACAAGCTTTTCCCACTAGGTAAGTGTTCTAGGAACCCATCAGCACCAGTGTACGAGCTAGCATTGTTGTGAGCTGCATTTGGCTTCAGTGAAAAAATTTTTTGGAGATTCTTGAACGTGTTGGCCCATTTCATGAAGGGTAATTAATGAGCATACTTGCCCAGACTGTGCTGAGTCCTTAGCAGTTTTTGACCAGATTTATTTGAAATAATTGGCTATAATAATTTAAACATTTATTGCAGGTCCCATACCTTTAGGGCAGGCCCACAGGTTGGAAATTTAGATGAAAGTTGATGTTCAATCTTGAGTCCAAATTCCATAAAACAACAAGGCCGGAAACTCTGGCAGAGTTTCTATGTGGTAGTCTTGAGGATAATTCCTTTTACAGAAAATCTCAGCATTACTCTCAAGGTCTTCAATTTACTGGATAAGTTCTACCCACGTTATCTGCTTTACTAAAAGTTTACTGATTTAAATCTTAATCACATCTTAAAAATATCTTCATGGCAATATCTAGACCGTTCTTTGAGCAAACAACTGGGCATTGCAGCGCAGACAAGTTAACATATAAAATTAAAAATCACACTAACACGTTCCACAGAAGGATGGAGTGAAGAAGCAAATCATATACTTATCTGGGAGAAATACTTTTAGGCAGAGGGAAGGATAGGAGGTATCAGGGCTCTCAAGCCATGAAAGATATTCGGGTTTTAATTTTGAGAGTGAAGAGAAGCAAGTGGAGGATTTGCACAGAAAAAAAGTCATGACTAAGTCAGATCTGTTCCTTCTGGGAACAGATTAAGGTCAAATTATTTCAGTGATATAGATAGGAGAGATTGAGATTTGGAATAAGAAGACAGAGGTGGAAAGGATAAGAAATGTTCAGATGTTGATAAATTTTGAGGTAGTGACAGCATGCTTTTGTGTCAAATTGGACTTAGGTTTTGAGAAGGAAAGAAATAATGTCAAGGATGACTCCAAATTATTTAGCCAGAAAAACAGGACAAACGACTGAAAGAAGGAATTTACCATTAACTGAGATCGAGAAGATCACATTGAACGGATTTAGAGGAATCAACAAGTGTTTGGCTGTGGTCATGTTACAATTTGGGGGCTTATTAGGCAGTTAAGAGGAATTTGATGTGAACCTTAGATGTTACAAACATAGTGATTAACTTGGGAGTCATTGGTAGGTTGATGATATTTAAAACTATCAGCCTAAATGAGATTATCAAGAGAATAAGTAATGATAGATAAAGAGTGGGGTACATGAACTGAACCCTGAGATACTCTAATGTTCAGAGATAGAAAAAATTACCAAAAAAAAAACTAAGAAGAATAAGAAGAGTCATCAGTAAAATATAAGAAGATTAGGAAAATGTGCTCCGAAGGAAAAAAAACAATTATTTATAAGAAAAAAGTGGTTTTCTGGGTGGATACTCCTGATATGCCTAGGAAGAGATGGCCTAAAATTATCTTTCATATTTAGCAATGGAGCAGTCATTATCAACCTTGCTAAGAGTAGTTTCTGACTGGATAAATTCAAGGGAGAATGTGAGGAAACAAATTTGGCACAGAAAATTTAAATAACAATTAAAAAACACAGAATATATACTGAGGGTCTTTACCTTCTCCTTGAAGCGTAACTGATTTTGATACCCCTGGTGGATAAAATCAATCAGGGATTTTGGCAGCGATAATGATATTATTAGTCACAAATGCTGGGAAGGAAGAATTATTAAGGGATTTATTCTTTTTCCTCCTGGGATTCTCTGCAAGCCCGGGAGAGGAAGATGTCCTTGGGTACCTTTGTTGGTCATAGCCTCTATTAGGGAGAACAATCACTTGATCTCACCAACAATGCAAGCAATGACTGAATTTAAAAACTAAAAGCAAGGAAATAGTACGATACAAAATGAAACAAAAATAAAACACTAATTGCTAAACAATAGAAAGTAGGCCCGGTCTTAAGTTATCTTACCTTTTTCTGTACATAATATTTGCAGATACTTCTCAAGTGAAAAAATGTCAGGAGATTAGAAGTTCAATAAATATTAGGTCTTTCTCTAGAACCTCAAACCTACTTTTTGTTCTGTGGATCCTCTGTTTGGAATATTTCACCAATTGTTTAAAATGAAGAGGAACATGCAGTAGATTTGAAGGTAATCATGGAAGGATGGGTGGTTACAACAGAAATATACGGTAGAAAAAAAAATCTTTTAGTAGTTTTTTATCTGTTCCCATGGAAGGTGAAAAAAAGGATTCAGTGAGGTTATGTCATTTGCACAAATTCTATGTTTTCTAACTTTTAATGCATCATTCTTCCAATTAAAAGTATGAAAAATCCTATGGATTAAGACTCTAGTGAATGAACAATGGAGGAAGGAAAATTAAGGAAGGTATTGTAAGTAAAGACAGATAGAAGATCCTGAAGCAGTGAGAATAATTTAAATTTGATTCAGAAGATGACAGGTAGCCCTGGAGGTTTGAGAAAGGGAAGAATGTGCTCAAAATTGTGAACAAGGAAGATTATTTTGACAGTCTTTGGTACTGACTGAACATTTCATAATATAAAACTGTGTTACAGGTCTTGCAAAAAATAATTTACATCCACTGATTTTCTTCCAATATCACATAAATTATAATATTCTAGGAAGTAGGCTTTTTGTTTTGCCTTGTTTCAGGAGGTCATGCAATTGAGTATATGACTGACACTAAATAGCTCAAACCCCATCATTTTATTTGGCTTAGTACAATTTTCACAATATAAAAATGATTTTGATATTTATTCAAATTGGAAAAGATGTACAATCCCATCAAGTTAATTATTAGCCAAAAAAAAAAAGAGAAATTGTGACATTGTTTAAATAGCAGATGTGTTAATACAGAGTAATTATGTTGACTGAAAATGAGCAGTTCCATCAGGCAGATGCCCAATTTTTTTCCCCAACATTGTCAACACTGAATGTCTTTTAATACACTGGAAAATTACTAGGCAGATTTGAAATAACAAAGCAATCACTGCAGGCTTTGTTTAAGATTTTTCTAGAGAATAGAAAAATGAAATGATTACAGTGATTTGAACAGTTGGAATTTTATAGTTGTTCACTTAGAAAAACAATCTCCCAATTAGCTGACAATTGATAGCTTCTGATATTTTCTGAAATGGTTTCTGCATTAGGAGCATTGATCTGTACTTCTATGCAGTAGGTTACCTGAGAGAAGGTTATCCTCATAGTGAACACATGTAAAGGCTGTACTCACAAATATGCATATTAGACAATTTTAAACGTATTGTTCCAATGGATTACCTATATAGAAATGTGTGTTGCTTGTACTATTAACAGTATGGCAACAATAGAAGTATTATGCTGCATGTTAGGGAATTTGAAAGTTTCATTTTCTTACTATCTAGTTGCCTTGGCTAGGGTTCTGAATGTAATGCTTTCATTTGTCTTTGTAATTGGGGCAGAGAATAAGCAAGTTCATGGGTATTCAAACGTGAGTTAGAAGGCTGAACTTTGATTGTGATTTCTAAGGTCAGGCATGTGAGAGAAGTAGTCTCAGACATTTACTTGTCCAGTGGAGAGAATGGACTGTGAATAGATATTTTGTTAACAGGTATATTAGATAGGTGCTTCCATTATAGCACTGTCTTAAACAAACAGGGCTTAAGTTTTTCACATAGCAATAAACTTTGTGGTAGCTAATAACTTATTTCAGCTTTGTGGATCAACCTTATTAGAACAATTGTTTGAAATCTATTGTGAGCATCTTTCACTCACACCCACAAGATGGCTGCCTCAATTCCAGGCATAACATCCATACTCAAGGAAGTCTGATCGAAAAGCACTGCCTTTATCAGCCATCAGCAGATTCCAGTTTACGTCCCTTGAGCCAGGAATGTGTCATCTGAATATTCTGACATGTAAGGATGTCTGGGGGAGATGTGTCATTTTCACAGTCTCTGTAATGGAAGCAGGCAAGGAAGATCATCTAGGAATGAGTTTGTATTCATTAGTCAGTGAGCCATGTTTAAAATAATCAGTGAATTATACAGAAGAGTTCCCATATTACAAGTCTTATTTATTTGGCTTTACTTAACTCTGTTTAAGAATCCAGTAGAATTTGGAAGAGCATTTACGAATGCAGATATTCAAGGATAATACTTAATGGAGATATGCATACACATGGCCTTGAAATAGTCACCTACATCCTCACATAGGCAGATGGAGGTCATGGCCAGATGTAGATGTCCCTCTTATTAGTTGCTTTCTCTACTTTTTAATAATTTCTAGTATTTGTTAACATAGCTTGACTCTATCCCTGAGAGTCTCCTGAAATTTTGTTTTTTTAAAAAAAATGTTGCCTAAATTATAGATTCAAATGCATATTTAAATTAGCATAATAATGTGAAACATCTATAGTTAATACAATTATTTAAATAATCTTCAATTTAAATTCATTTTGTTTACATGTTCACATTAGTTAAAATATTTGCTTTCTGTTGTTTTGTTAATAGTTCAAGGTTACCTTCTCATTCTTTTGTATAATATCTGGCTTCCTTATGAAAATTCCCTTCTGATTTTTTCAGTGTACAATACTGGTAACATAATTGTGTATAGACTATCTCTCACACAGTTACAACAGCTAGTCATTCTAGAAAGCATGCATTCCCCAATAAAATGTATTTATTATGCAATGTATTTATTATTCTAAACTTTTATGAAAATGATAAAATTAATGAATTCTTGGCTTAAGTTTTAAAAAGATCAGATATTGCTCTATAACATATTATATAAGTTTGCTGACTTAATATACATTTGTTAGACAGTAACAAACAGCATAAAATTACATTCAGTAGCTTCAAAAGACTTTAGCTCTTATAAAGAAATATTGCATTTATCATCAAAATGACCTTATTATGTCTCCTTCTCGAACCTCATTTGAACTTTGAGGTGTTTATAACCTGTCATAAGCAGACTGTTTTAAATTGAAGGACTCTACAGATGTATGAAATTGAGAAACTTTGCCTTTAGGTGAACATTTGCTTTGAAGATATCTGGCAAGCCACACTATCTAAGAATTCAAAAAAAAAAAAAAAAAAAAAAGCAAAAGCATGGAACCAACCCTGCTGCTCATCAAAAGTGAACTGGATAAAGAAAATGTGGTACATATACATGATGGAGTATTATGCAGCCATAAAGAAGGACAGAATTATGGACTTCATGGCAACTTGGATGGATTTAGAGTCTATCATACTCAGTGATCTGTCACAGAAACAAAGAACTGAGTACCATATGTTCTCACTCATAAGTGAATCCTGAACATTTATCACAGCACTAAAAGAGAGGGATCAACAGTGGTGGGATGCTACCAGGGAAGGGAGGACACATAGCATCATTAAGGGTGCCTGATCTTAAACCAGGTGAAGTGAGGACTAGTGGGAGGCCCAAACTTCACCTGGTATATGTAGACCACTCATGTACCTAATTCTGACATATACTCCATGTCTTTAAAACTCCACATCTTTAAAACAATAAGATAAAAAAGTAAAATTAAATAAAGCAAAAAAACTCAAAATATTATTACTAGAGTACTGAGTTAACATGTATGAACTAATGTACCAAGAGTATAAAAGTTAAATGTGTTCTCCTTCAGACTGATAACTACGCTCACACATACATGCCACACACCATTTGTAAAATAAAATGACACAAAAGCTTAATTGTGATCAAGTTCATGTTGACTAATCACTTTAGTCACTGTGGCTTTAATTAAAAAAAGATTAAAAGTAAGGGATGATGTATCAGCCCTTCTGTTGCAAAGGAGTTAGGGTTTCTTTGCTTTCTGGCTTAACAGTGCTATCACTGAGTGCTTAGTTAATCCACTTTGGAGGTTCCGTAATACCACATTTATATATTTCAACTTACTCTCTTTGAAAACTGGAAACAGTTCTACAACACACAGAAAGAAGGAAGATAAATAAAAGTTGCTTCCAAAAGAGGTAGATAGCCGGGCTCGGTGGCTCAGCCTGTAATCCCGCGCCTTGGGAGGCTGAGATGAGTGGATTGCCTGAGCCTGCGGGTTTGAGACCCGCCTGGGC
>NW_007232803.1:0-18258 GCF_000164805.1 Carlito syrichta | reverse complement strand
CGGGCATAGTAGTGCGTGCCTGTAGTTCCAGTTACGCGGAAGGCTGAGGCGGAAGGATCGCTGGAGCCCAGCAGGTCGAGGCTGCGGTGGCCTGGAGCGGCCACTGCACTCCAGTCTGAGAGACTGAATGAGACTCCAACTCAAAAAACAAACAAACAAACAAACAAACAAACAAAAAACAAACAACAAAAGAGGTAGATAAAGGTAAATAAAAGGAGCTTCCAAAATTACTGAACCCAAAGCAGTGTATTTAAAATGGTGCTCCCTGATATCCTAAAGGTTAAGAAAACAGCCCCAGGGGCTTAGGAGAAGGGACTGGGAAACTAGAAGGAAGAGCAGACTCAGTGTGTTTGAGGGTCCAGGATTCTTGCTTTTGAAATCCCCGGAGATATCTAATAACTGTTTCTTATTTGCTATAAAACTTGATTTCTGTAAAAAATTTTATTTGAAGAAAGCATATTTTGCTTAATACACTTGTGTTGTTATTGTTAAAAACAACTGTGCTAAGGGAATACAGATATGTATTTTTTTGAAAAGAAAAGCAAAATAGGGGGCCCTGAGAAATGAGGTGGTGAGTGAGACATAGTGAAACAGCCAATTATCTTCTATCTTATTTTGCAACATGAGAAGACAGCATCAGAAAGAGATCATTCATTCTAGCAAGTGTTGACTGGACATTCCTATTTCTGAACATTCTAATATGTCCAGATGATGACACAAAATAAATAACTTACCTTAGTGGGATATAGCTGTGACAGCAAAAGCACTGCACTTGAATCAGAAAATTTGGTTTCCTGCCCGGACCCCGTCTGAAGGATCAAAGGTGTTAGAAATTTGACTTGTCTGTTTGTAAAACCATGGCACAGTTCTTTGTTAAGCATCTGCTATATGGCAGGTTCTATGTTAGGCGCTGGGAGATCTGAAGATAAATGTGACCTGATATCATGCCCTGAAAGAACTCACATAGTAGTGTAGTAGTCTGAGAAGTAAAACTAACAATTATCAGGTAATTAATCTGAGCTAGGGAATAGTCTAAGCACTTTTACAATAATTATTTTGAAAATCTTAATGGCAGTCCCATTAGGTCCCTAATACATTTATTACCATTTTACAGGTATGGACATGAGGCACGGAGAGGTTAAATAACTTGCCCCACGTCACACGGGTAGAAAGTGCAGAGATAGTCTTTGAGCTTAAGTTCACAGAATTCCAGAGCTGAGGTCAGGAGTTTGTCAGCATGGGCAGTATAGTGAAATATTATCTCTACAAAATTAAAAAAAAAAAATTAGCTAGTATGGCAGTGCATGCCTATAGTCCTAGCTACTTGGGTGGCCGGGGTGGGAAGATCACTTGAGCCCAGGAATTTGAAGTTACAATGAGCTATGATTGTGCCACTACACTCCAGCCTAGGCTACAGAGAACAAGACCCTGCCTCAAACAAACAAACAAACAAACAAGTAAAGAAATAAATAAGCCCCAGAATGTTTGACCTAACAATGTCACTCTATTATTTTCCCTGAACCGAGGAGATATCCTGAGAAGCGGTATATAGTGATTTTGCAATTGTACTTTTGAAACAACAGTGCCCTGTGAAAGTGTTCTTTATCCTTCACCAAGGAAGATAAAGAATTCGATAGTTAAATTATAATTGGAAGTAAACGTCCAAACTTGCCCCCCACACAAACCAGTAAAGATGCAAGCCAAGGAAAGAGTTGTTAACAAGGACTAACTCAGGTTTCTAAAACATAAGACGCTACCAAGAATTCCTGTGCCTTCATTCAGAGTTACTTCTGAGTTAAATCTGAGTGGGAAGGAAAGGAAGGACGTTGTATTTAGTAGGCTCTAAGTAGGTGTGTCTCAGCCTCAGCAGTTAGCAAATACAATCTAATTGTAGATGCATGTGATTTTCTTGACATGACATTCATTTACCCCATAACTTGGGTTGGGCATCAGAAATTAAGTCTTGTATCCCCTTTTAGCTAGAGGGTGAACATTTTACATCGAGAAATGTACCATTTAAATGGCTTCCCTTGTGCTCCAGAAATAAGCCACCCTGGCATTGTCAAGATGTATTAGCAAAGGGATACCCAGGGAGCACGCCCTTTCCTTCTCTGCTTGAGCCTGGCTTGTGTCCTGCTATTGTGTCTAAAATCTGTCCTATTCAAAGGCTATTTGCAGAAACCACATTTGTAAATAAAAGCAGATTAGAGTAATTTAAAGGTCAGTAGCAAAGCTGAAATATAACCAGTGTTAAGCACAGTCTCCAGTAGAAGGTATCCTCAATAACAAGGTGCCTGCAAACATTCTGAGGTTAGGAATTAGTTTTAATTTAATTAGCGAAGGAGAAAAAAAAAAATCTTGTCAGCATTTATAATTTTGGTCCAGCTCCTAGCTTCTAGAAAATGTGCCCTTTATTATGAGCATGAAAATAGGCATTTCAGAAATTTGTTATCCAGTGTCATTCCTCAATTAACTTCTATTTATTCAGCCAGCAAGAATCGGTGTTCCACCCATTAAAAATAAGAGGCTTCCTTTTCTATTCCCTTTGCTGTTATTGATATTGTTAATCATTTTAATTAGTGGCTTCCCATGATTCCAATCAAGCCCAATTAGACTCAAACTTGATAAACAACAAAGAGGTGAAAACAGCAGTTCAGTACATGGATTAATCTTACCGGTACAAAGTCGAAGGGGCTGCATTTTAAATTGCTTCCAGTGTCCTTTAAACAAAGGCATTCTTTAGTCTCACTGACTATAACAGCATCTGGTTGCTTATGTGAAATGTAACCAACAGTCATATCTTTCACCCTCCAAGCCTCCTCAAAATATACTTGTTTATTCACATGTATCCTGCCCTGGTTTACATCTTTCAAAAAACTTAAATTTCCCTCACTTAGTTTTCTTCTCCCCTTCTTTGTGCATGCATGATTCCCTGTCTTTCTCAGCTTTTCAAAAGATTCAGTCACCTTTAGAAAAGAGCAATTCCTGTTCTTAATTATATTATAGAAGATCAAATAACTACAATATATCTATCTATCCTGGATACTGTGTTAAATTATTTTATGAGACACTGTTCATTTAGCTCCTTCAACATTTCTGTGAGATACTTACTTCTATTTAGACCTGTTCTACAGATGAGAAAACTGAGGGGTCAAGAATATGACTCATCAAGTCATGTGGTTAGAAAATTTAGACATAGGATTTGAACTCAGTTCTATATGGTCTCAGAGTTCCAGCACTGAAGTCTTATGTGATGCTAGCCTTTCACTTAGAATTAAGGCAGTCACCCAAGCAGAAAAATGTTCTCACACTAAAACTTCACCATTAATCTTTTTTAGAATGACTTCAATTAATAATATTTCTCTTTTATGAGAATTGTATGGCCTTATCCAACTCATCTTTATTCCTCTGAACTTACTTGCCAAATGATATGGTTCATACTGTCTTTTAGGTGAGACAAGAAATTTTATCAGTATTCCTAGGTCTATTTATAGTGGACAGTGTTTATCCCTTGGAAATTATTCAATTGTTATATGAACATCTATCTTATTACTTTAAAAAGCAACATCCAGGTTTGAATTGTAGTATCCCTTTCAGATGTCTGGGATACCTTAAGCAGTTTACTTACCTTTTAATGAGCTGAGAGTCTGGACTGTAGATAGCAGTCCATAATACATAAATTGAACCCAGAAAATGACAATTATAAAACCTTCGTTGTAGTATTGTTATGAAAATTAATTGAAATATTTCTTTAATGTGCCTGACCTGTGACTGTTTCACACTACATGGTAGTATTAATCGTTGTTATTTGTTTATCTTTCATCATATATAAATCAGTTTGTGATCACCATTTGTACTTGGAAGCAAGTAGATAGTCGCTTTCAATTAGGCAAAATGTCAGGAGTTAGCAAACATCCAATTAAAAAGATTCAGATTAGGAAGGAAATTGGGTAGAGTACAAGATTAATCTGGTTATTGGAGATAAAATAGAAGGATGGGGGCATGATTGAAAAGAGACAGTAATTAAGGTACCAATTACTGACACTCAGAAGTGTCAGTATATCAGTCAGCGGTGGTCACAATAACACTAAAAAACAACTCGAAAATACAGTGCTTTGAAGACTACTTACTTGTTCCCACACGCATTTTGTCTGATCTAAGATGAACTCAGCTACATCTCTGCTTCAACACTAGGTTAACTAGACTTGACTAAAGGCTAGAGGTTCTGTTTGGGTATGCCCCATGCATTTTTGTTCTAGGACCCAGATTAAAGAGGCAACAGTTCTTAGAGAATGTTCTTTTCATGGCAGATCAGCAAATCATAACAGAGAACGCTTAATTACAAATGCACATTTCAAACTTCAGCTCTATCATGTTGTCTAAGATCCTGTTGGCCAAAGCACATCACATTGTTTCATACAGCAAATTATACTCCCCTCACCATCAGGCAATGTTATTGATATACAACTTTATTATAGGGGAAAGAAAAATTGTAGCAAATAAGTTAATCTACTAGTCAAGGGTAAAAGTGGAAATTGCTGAGCTTTTAGCATACTGATCCAGAGATTCTTCTGCCTCCTTTGCAAGAGGTCTTGCTCCAGAATTTAGACCCGAAACTGAAGTTGGGATCAAGTCTTCTTTTTTGGTTAATAGAATGATGATTGCATGACTAAAATAACAAATCAGCCTGATTATGGCTATGGTTTAATGATCTTGTGGCATACCACCTTTACATTTTTTTTGCTTTGGTCTCGGGGTTTTATTTTATTTGTCTGCTTTTACGAAGGATGCTGGTGCACATTGGTAGCTATTGATTATACATTCACTTGCCTCTCTAAATTTTTCCTCCAGAAACTTCATGCCTAGCTTATCACCTTCCACTTATTGAGCACCATTTGTAAGCGCAATGCAGAAAAATCACTTCCTTCACCATTGTAACTGGTGTTTTCCCCAGGTGACTAATTTTAGCAGTGATGCTAAAGTTTTAGTGAGATTGTATCGCCTTGATTTACACAATAGATGCACTCATTAGGATCGTTGAACATCATAACTACTATTACACATTTGCAGCACATATCCTTCCCCAAATCAATATAATGGAATCAATGCTGGTTTATTCAAGTGCTTTGTGAATACCACCGTATTTTTGATGAATTGAGGTGCTTTCTTATGGTCAAAAAATTAGACTAAGTTTTACTGTGAACTTCTGCTAGCTCTGGGAATAAATAAGTATGATTATTCCTTGAGTAACTTGAACCTAATCCAGACTTTTCCTGACTTTGCTTAGAGTTATGCAGTCTCACATGGAATAATGCCTTCTTGATGTGGTTTTCGCCCCTAAAAGTTTAGGGTACTCTCCTCATCTCCAGATGCAATTGCTCCTATGAGATTTTATACATATACACATATTTTTTTCTACTGTAGCACTTTGAATATATTATGAATATCTTATGTTTTTGTTTCCTAATGAGATTATAAAAAACAATATGGAGTTTACAGGGCATTTGGTAATATGTGCACCCAATACCTGGCATGTTTATCAACAACATTTTATTAAGTGATTAACCATTGTGATTTTGGGCACACTCGAGACCATGAGTCCCTTTTTTTTCCTCTAAAATGTTCATTGTGCTTCTCATTATATGAGAGAAATGTTGGTTTATGGCCACTAATATGTCCTAGTATTATATTTTAATATATAATTATATTAATCAAATGACTGTATATTCATACAATGTATTAAGCTATCTTAGAATTTGATCTTTATTTGAGGTTACCTTCTATATTTTCTTAAGTATTTCCATTATGCATCATTTTAGTGCTAATTCTTGCTCTATACCTCTCTAGATCTCTCCACTCTTATCTGGATGGTATCTGAAATGAATATAGCACATAATCTATAACAAAATCACCTTTGGAGATGAGTTCTAAATTTATACATGTCTGAACAGCATTTACTGCCATTTTTGAATAGGTTTTATTATTGTTATATATTATATAAATATTCATAACATTCAGTCTGGAAAGGGTCAAAATCAAAGCAAACCAAAACTGTGGTGGTACTATGGGAATTATAAAGATAATTATTTTGCCCACATTATTTTGTCTTTAATTTTTTTTCTTATTTTAGTTTTTTAGTTGTTGCGATGAACATACTCTTTCTTGTATTTACTTAGAATTTTTCTCTGGTTCTTCAGATCCTTAACTTTTTTTCTGAATTTTTTTATGTTCCTCTTTGATATTCTTCTGCCTATTCTTAGACACAGTTCTGTATTCCTTACCCTCCCTTCCTTTAAATTTATTGGGTCTCCTGGCCCTTCTGCTTCGTTCTTCTTTAATTCAGCATGTTTTATTGAAGAAATGCTCTTGGCGAGTTGACAACAATCTGCCTCACCATCTCCCCCCCATATTTTCTGAATTGTCTAAGGAGGAGATTCTTGTGAGAAATGCACCCTGGAAGCACATTTCAGTCCGTTTTTTAAAAAAAAATCATTTCTTTGATGTTTTGTTTGAATTTCTTCTATAAATAATATCTTAAATCAATGTTTTACTCTTGAAGGTCTTTGAGTTTATTTAAAATGATGTGACTATTTTTATCTTTGGTTCCACACACATATTTCATGATCCAATTTAGAAGCAGTGTAGCTGAATTTACTCAGTCTAATTGGGGTTTGAATCCTACATGAGCCACTTAATCACCTATATGACCTTGGATAAGTTACTGAACCTATCTGAGCCTCAGATTTCTCACCTATTAGTCTTCTGTTTTTATGTATAGTGCCTCTAATCCTCACAGGCTATTGTGAGGATTAAAGGTTAGAAAGAAAGAAAGAAAAAGAAAGAAAGAAAGAAAGAAAGAAAGAAAGAAAGAAAGAAAGAAAGAACCACACCTGACACATCACATACTCTTCATAAGTAGCAGCTAAGTAATGCTAACATTTACTTGATAGATATTCACATAACTACTTTTGAATCATTACCCTTAGAATTAATCTGTGTCAGGTTGATTTAACTGAGGCTTCTCCACTCTCATAAGCATCATGGCACAGCGTTGATAGTTGGGGATATGACTTGCTTACCTAAAGGTAATTGCACGACCTCCCTCATACTGTGCTGATCTCTTCCACTTTAGAATATTGCTTATAAACTCTCCCTTGTCAAGTTCTTCTGTTTACCTTCCCTTTTAAGAAAAATCATTTGAAGCCGGGCTTGGTGACTCAACCTGTAATCCTACGCTTTGGGAGGCTGAGGTGATTGGATTGCCTGAGCCCGTGGGTTCGAGACCCACCTGGGCAGGTGGGACCTCATCTCTACAATAAATCAAAAAATTAGCCGGGCATGGTAGCGTGTGCCTGTAGTTCCAGCTACTTGGAAGGCTGAGGTGGAAGGATCATCGGGGCCCAGCAGGTCAAGGCTGCGGTGGCCGGGAGTGGCCACTTCACTCCAGTCTGGGCGACAGAGTGAGACTCCAACTCAAAAAAAAAAAAAAAAAAGAAAAAGAAAAAAAAAAAAAAGAAAAATCATTTGTAATAGCCTTCACCACTTTGAATTTTTTGTGCAGATCATTAAATATATGTGCAAGTACAAAACATGATGTGAGAATAGACTACTCTTTGTATTGAATTATTTTAATATTTTAGTTCATTATAATTAAATATGTGTCAATAGGGAAATAAACTATAGTAACAGATAAAAACACAAGTCTGGTATAATGCAGAGGAGGAGGAAAGTACATTAATTCTGTTAATACTTACTAAGAGCAGATTATGCACAAGATACTAACTTAGGTTTGTCATTGATACCAAAGTGTTCTAGGTTTGTCAAAAATGGTGATTTTTGTCAAGTGGAGAATTTTCTTGAAAAGGGACTTTCTTTTTTATCCCCAGTGATGGATAAAGGATGGATGTTCTATGCATGTTGCATTTAGGGAGGCAAAGACCAGGATTGAAAAGGCTTAATTAATGTTATTTTGGAGGTAGTTGTATTTGAAGGAAAGTTAGAAACATGAATTTTCTAAGATTGGATGATCAAATACAAAGATGTTTTTAAAAATATTTTTCTTTACAGTTTAAGGGATAAATGAATATATTTGCAGAATTATACATCATCAGAATAAAACAGTAATTAGGGAATTGCAATTTAAAACAAAAATGAGCTCTTTCCGCCATCTTTCCGTGCTGCCATGGTGTGCATGAATGTCCTGACTGATGCTTTCAAGAGCATCAACAATGCTGAAAAGAGAGGCAAACACCAGGTTCTTATCAGGTCGTGCTCCAAAGTCACCGTCCAGTTTGTAACTGTAATGATGAAGCATGGTTACATTGGCGAATTTGAAATCACTGATGATCACAGAGCTGGAAAAATTGTTGTGAACCTTACAGGCAGGTTAAACAAGTGTGGCGTGATCAGCCCCAGATTTGATGTGCAACTTATACATCTAGAAAAGTGGCAGAATAATCTGCTTCCATCCCGCCAGTTTGGTTTCATTGTACTGACAACCTCAGCTGACATCATGGACCACGAAGAAGTAAGAAGGAAACACACAGGAGGGAAAATCCTGGGATTCTTTTTCTAGGGATGTAATGCGTATGTACAAATAAAAAGCCTCAGTGGAAAAAAAATGAAAAAAAAAAAACCAAAATGAGACACATACACACATTACTCAACACTGACAACACCGAATTCTGGTGAAGATGTGAAGTAACAGGAACTCTCATTCATTGCTGGTGGGAATGCAAAATGGTCCAGCCACTTAGGAAGACAATTTGGCAATTTCTTCTAAAACTAAACATTTTATTATCATGCAGTCCAGAAATCACACTGCTTTGTTTTTACTCAAAGGAGCAGAAAACTTATGTCCACACATAACCTACAAGTGGATATGTGTAGCAGCTTTTGTCATAATTTCCCAAATATGAAAGCAACCAAGATATCTTTCAGTAGTGGATGGATAAACTGTGGTACATCAAGAAAATGGAATATTATTCAGCACTAAAAGTAACTGAGCTGTCAAGTTATGAAAAGAAATGGAGGGACCCTGCGTGTGTATTACTAAGTGAAATAAGTCAATCTGAAAAGGCCACTGTATGATTCCAATTACATGACATTCTGGAAAAGATAGGACTATGAAGACAGTAAAAAGATCAGTGGTTTCTAGGAAGGAGACAGAAGAGAGGAATGAACAGACAGAGGATTTTTAGGGCAGTGGAACTATTTTGTATGATACTACAGTAGTGAAAATATACAAGTACATATTTGTCATAACTCATAGAATGAACAGCACTGAGAGTGAACCCTGATGTCAACTATGGTCTTTGGGTGACAGTGATGTGTTAATGGAAGTTCTGGACTGTAACAAAAGTACCACTATGGTACAGGAGTCTGATGGGGGAGACTGTGCTTGTCTTGTTTGGAGCTAGGGAGTAAATGGGAACTCTCTGTACTTTTCATTCTATTTTGTTGTGAACATAAAATTGTCCTAAACAATAAAGTCCCATAGAAAAACAGAATTTAGAAATGATTCTAGTTTACCTTCTTTATTTTTGATACTTAGTTGAGCTTAAAATCATCCTAGAATATGTGCATTTATTTTCCACCTTTTTGTTATGGACGTCACCTTTGTTCTTGGCCAATTAGTTGGCAAACAAACCACCATAAGTGATACCTGGTTGTTGCCAATTTAAATTGTTCCTATGGATATCCTGTTGTAAATTGTCTAGAAAGTGTAGTGATTTCATGATAAGTTCCTCCCACCACTAAGCATAATTATGGACTTATTTCGTCATGTCAGCTGTAGTGGTGTTTGAAGATGCAGGCTGAATTTAATGCTGCCAAAGTAGGCTTAAGTCATATGAATTCTTTTTTTTTTTATGGAAAAATACTAACTAAGCTAATTTTCCTTTCATTTGGGTTGACTTTTATGCCTCCTCTGACCAGTATTCTATCAGTGTCCCAGTGGTCTAATGTCCCTACTAAGCAATTGTGTTGATGGCAAAAGACATAATATTTAAAAAGGAATGCATACAAATGCAACTAGAACCGTCCAGTATGCCTACTTTAAAAATGACAATATAATGTCCTTCTCTGATTCAGAAGTAACAGTGTAAGAAAATAATAGAAGCAGCACTCTGCCTGTAATAATCTTTGCTTTATCTTGCTATGTATTTGACTGAGTCCTATGCCTATAAAAGCCCACTCAGATACTTCCCCGACTTTCCTATAGCTTAAAAACATTCTTTTTACAACATAAGAATAATTCATATAACGTAGGCTTACATTGGCCAACACTAAAATCAGCCTGAAGCTACATAAAACACTAAAACAGATATACCTTTATCTGTTTATATATTAGAAGAATTCACGTTGGTTATGACGGTGTCTGGTGGCAAGTTTCCTTAAGAACTTTGAAAATGTGGACAGGCGAACTTGTCTTAGCCATATTGTGTCAAGACTTATTTCCTATCTACACCTTCTAGGATATTCACCTTCCTCTAGTACTTCATAAACCCTTAACCAACATTTCCCCAAACATGTGCCTTGAGATGTCTGGGACTAGAGCCTGGAAATCTTTATTTGAATGAGCCTGCAAGTGATTCTTAGGAATCCCGTGATTGAAAACTTTTGCTTTTCAGGCCATTCTTTGAGTTATCATTACCTAAAGCTTGGACCTCTGCTAAAGACCAAGCCTGCCCCCTGAAGGGGATACCCTAGAAGTGTTGACTACTGTATTCAGTTGATAAGCTACTCCAACTCTGAACTAACCACAGAGGAGGGACAGTATGGCGAAGGCTGTGTTTTGCTTCACCAGCCTTCACCAGATTTGCTACAGTCCCTCTTAAAATCACCCAAGATATCATTTAAAAAGTAATTAAGGCCGGGTTCAGTGGCTCAGCCTGTAATCCCGCGCCTTTGGGAGACTGAGGTGAGTGGATTGCCTGAGCCCGCAGGTTCGAGACCCACCTGGGCAGCGAGACCTCATCTCTACAATAAATCAAAAAATCAGCCGGGCGTGGTAGCGCATGCCTGTAATTCCAGCTACTCGGAAGGCTGAGGCGGAAGCATCGCCGGAGCCCAGCAGGCGAGGCTGTGGTGACCGGGAGTGGCCACTGCACTCCAGTCTGGGTGACCGAGTGAGACTCCAACTCAAAAAAAAAAAAAAAAGTAATTAAGTGTGACTTTACTAAAGGCCTGCAAATAATGAAGAGAAAATAAAAACGTTAAAATTAGACCTTTTTTACCCCCAGAGCTTTATCTTCAGTCCTCATAACATTGCCTGGCCCATAGTAGATACTCAATAAATGTTTGTTGCTATGCTCAGTGGCTCAACCTGTAATCCCAGCGCTTTGGGAGGCTGAGGTGAGTGGACTGCCTGAGCCCACGTGTTCGAGACCCACCCGGACAACTTGGCGAGACCTCAGCTCTACAATAAACCAAGAAATTAGCCGGGCATGGTAGCGCGCTTCTGCAGTTCCAGCTACTTGGAAGGCTGAGGTGGACCGATAGCTGGAGCCCAGCAGGTTGAGGCTGCGGTGGCTGGGAGTCTGCCACTGCACTCCAGTCTGGGCGACGGAGTAAGACTCCAACTCAAATAAATAAATAAATAAATAAAATAAAAATAAATGTTTGTTAAATAAATGAATGCTAAGTCTAGTGCAAGACGATTCCCTCAACAAATAAATCACAGCTTTTTGTAAAATGTCTTCATGAACACAACCATCTCCTATCCTAACATCTGCATTGAGGTTCACTTTTCTTGTTGAGGGCCCTAGTAAATAGAATGGAACATTTTCTCAGTCATGTTTTGAAAATTCCAACCCCAGTTTAGGTATACCCAGCTCCCGGCACAAAAAGAGTTGGTTTTGGCCTCAGACTGAATTGGAGTGCATTTATGAGAACAGGAAAGTATTGAGTATGTGAGTGATTTGATGTAGAGTATCTTAACAAAAATAGGAGATCAAAGTATGTGACATGATTAATTAAAATATTTCTTTATACTTTCTTTAGAAATAGTTAAATTTTATAGAAAATGTATCTAACGTTCCTGTAACTATGTGTAATTTAGATTTCTTCCCTTTATTAAAGGATGTGTATTTTCACATGCTAACCAAAGGGAGATGCATACTTAAATACTCCTAGAAAATTCAGGTAAATAGGCAATATATATATATTGTTCTAAAAGAATAGCACCACAAAAATGAGTGATTCCAGAATTTCAGTCTCCAGTTGTTATACATTTTTTCTCTTTTGTGTAGTCTAAATATTTGACTACTTATTCAAGTATAAATGCATAAATGCACAGATTCTTGAAATAGTTTTAAGGCATACTTTATATATCACAATATTTTATATATACATATATATTTAAGTATACAACTCAATTAATTTCACCAAATTTACAGAGATTTGCAGCTATCATAATAATCCAATTTTAGAGCATGTCCATTGCACCCAAAGATGCCTTGTGCCCATTTGCAATCACTCCTGCTTCCACTCCCAGCTCTTGGCAACCTCTAAACTACTTTCTGTCTGTATGCCTTTGCCTTTTATGGAGATTTTATTTAAATTGAATCATTCCAAGGTGGTCTTTTGTGCTGGTTTATTTTACTTAGCACAATGTTTTAGAGGATTGTCTATTTTATAGCATATGTTAATACTTTGTTACTTTTTACTGTTGAATAATATCCCCACACATTGCTTTGAATATATGTTAGCATACAATACAACAGTGAAGGCAAACATGTCCAAGACTTGCAAGAGTTTCCTTTTTTGTTTGTTTGTTTTTAAAAGCAGTTTATGTCACCATAATGTCTGGAAGATTTATAATATAGGTTAATAACATAGGTATAGCCGGGCTCAGTGGCTCAGCCTGTAATCCTGCGCCTTTGGGAGGCTGAGGTGAGTGGATTGCCTGAGCCCGCGGGTTCGAGACCCGCCTGGGCAGCGAGACCTCCTCTCTACAATAAATCAAAAAATCAGCCAGGCGTGGTAGTGCGTGCCTGTAATTCCGGCTACTTGGAAGGCTGAGGCGGAAGGATCGCCGGAGCCCAGCAGGTCGAAGCTGCGGTGACCGGGAGCGGTCACTGCACTCCAGTCTAGGCGACAGAGTGAGACTCCAACTCAATAAATAAATAAATAAATAAATAAATAAATAAATAAATAAATAAATAAATAACATAAGTATATATGTATGTTAGTGAAATTTGTGTGTATATATGTTTATCTGAATATACAAAAAGTCTTTCAAAAATTGCTTATTTTATTCATTCATAATCCATATTAAATTTATTGCATTTATTTAAATAAATTATTCTTACCATTTGATATGCCTACACATTCAACACATATTTCACTTCAAGTGTAGAAAGGCAAGGGAAAGTTAGGTTTCAATATTTTGCTGACTCATATAAAGAAAACTGCAGTGTTATTATCATAGAGAGTTTTAGTTGTCCCCTGACAGGTCAAAATATTAATAAAAAGTGCTTAAGAGAAATAAGGTTACTGAGGCATATTAGCTACCTGTTATTCCCAAAATATTGAATTTAAGTTATGTTGGAGAATGGTAGCATCTTATGCCTATTTATTTTATTTCATTAATAATTATTTAAGGGTTAAGGAAATATAAAGAAAGAACCAGATTTAGCCAGAGTCTTTCAAAGGTCAAGCAAAAATAGATTGCTGAGGATCATTCTGTTTCCTTCCTCTCTCTTGAGTGTTCATTACTCTCTTCTCCAATATCTCTTCCCCCATCTTTTTTATTTAGCTTCTGTCTCATCTCAATACTGAACAAATTTCATCTCTTTGGTATTTCACAAAAAGAACTTTGTTATAAAGGAAAAAATAATATGAAGATGGTTTAAAAACAAAAAATATATTAAAATAGTCTATGCATATGTTGAGACAGGATTTGTTCTACCCAGCTTTTGTTTTTCCCAACATTTGATACCATGTCTATCCTACCCAGAAGACATTTGGTTGATGTTTGCTAACTTAAAACAATACAATAATGGAGAAATGGAGGACCTTCTGTGATATCTTAAAGTTTCATTTTTTAATGCTTGAGTTTGCCTCTCAGTTTGCTACAGTTCAGAATTTTTGGATAAATATTTAGTAGGAGTGTTGTGAGATAGTCCCAAAGAAAAAAATAAAGCTTTCTTCATTATTTTAATAAATATATATGTATTCAAATATATTAGATATCCCAGATATAGGGGCTCTGTGCCTTTACTGTTGCAAAAGATAAGCATGCTTTAATGCATCCCATTACCAGTCCTCCATCAGCCTTGGCCAAGCAAGAAACCACTCAATAAAATAATTTTCATAAATCATATGATTCAAGTATAGAAAATCTTGCATTCAAAGAGCAAATGCTAGTAACATGGTTTTCTCTGTATGGATTTTAGTGAGCATATACTGTCTCATATACCATTCTCAGCAAAATTTTGTCAAAAAATCAATTAAATTGAACTATGTGACATAAAAATGGAGTACAGAGCTGTGAGGAGGTGTAGAAAGGGTGATTTGGGGGAAATAGTTAAGGAGACATATTATAAATTAATTATTATGGTTTTGTGGGGTACAGTTAAGGGTAGGTGTACAATGACGTTTCATTCAGGCACCCTGTAGATAAGAAGTGTTTTCCCATCCCCCGACAGATATTTGCTACTGTTAATCCCATCCCCCTCCCCCCCGTAGGTTCCCAGTACCATCCGTCATTTTCTCATAGTATTGCATTGGATGTTCAAGGTCCATTATATGAGTGAGAACATGTGATATTCGGATTTTTGTTTTTGTGAGAGGTCACTCAGTATTATAGACTCTAGTTCCATCCAGGTTGCAGCGAAATTCATGATTTTGTTCTTTTTTATGGCTGCGTAGTATTCCATCGTGTATATGTACCACATTTTTTTACTGTCTACTTTGTAATGATCACCTCATTTGGCAATATTTTTCCATTTTTTTAAGCATAGGAGAGCAATGATCATATAATTTCATGTTATTTTTAATCATCTTAAACAATCATTTTATATAATTAACATAATAAAATTTCTCTTTGTTGAAAAAAAAAAAAAATAATAAATTAATTAGTCACTAAATTTTTCTACTTCCTAAATTGGCATTAGCTGCACATTTACGTTGTCATTCAGCAAATGTCTACAAGGCCTCTTCTTTGTGCAAGGCACAATATTACATATGCACAAAATGAGCCTTATTATGGTCATAAATTCTATAAGTGTAGCAAAATGAGAATTAGGAGTTAAATCTCAGATACATGAACTCATGTTGGTTTCACTTGCAATTATGGTAGGAATACAACCAAAACTTATACTTTTTTTCAGTTTCTTTTGTTTATGTTTTTCCAACTCAGTGCCTTTTACTTAAATACTCAATCTGAATTGAAACCAACAATCAGGAATGTTTCTTATTGTAAAAGGGCTGCACAACTTTCTCTCCTATCTAAGACTGTATTTGAATGCAGAGGAAACATGGCTGATTATGTCAGCATTGGAAGGGAGTCCCCTTGCCCATGTGCTATCTTTTTGACTTCTAGGAATATCAAATGGTATGTGATTGGTCCTATCTGGTCTCTGGTTATGTTAAACTGTAGCCTGCTAAAATGAAGTTGAGTCTAATTCTTCTAGCTTGGTAATGACATTCATTGCTGACATCTAAGGTCCTTAAGAATGGTGCTAAATTCCTGTATTCTGTGGCTTCTTCCTAATTCCGAGTATCTTCTTGTTGACTAGTTGTCACACTATTTCTTGGGACTCTGGAGCCCTCACCAGCTTTCTCCATACCATACTGCTCTAAGCAAGGCTTCTCCACTTCTAAACTTCTATCTGGTTAGCATTATATTACACTGTGATGAATGTAATTGCTTCTCTGCTGGGCTTGCAATTATCCCAGGTGACGAGAATAGGAAAGCAAGAACACACATGGACACCTAGACACACACACCCCACTCCCAGATGTTTCCCCAACTATCTAAATGTTGTTGTCCTCTTGCTTTCTCTCACTTGAACATTACTTCCAAGCAGGGAAGGTGAACATGTATACATAACCACTCCTTTTTCTCTTTAAATAGCAGAAGCTTCTCTAATTCCTCTTTTGGTCTTTTGGGACCTTTCCATAAATCAATTCTGTCAATTCTCTCCAACATATGGCTCATTTAAAAAACTATAAAGGTAGACTGCAGAAATTTTAGAACTTAAAATATTCCTTTCTGTGGTTTCAATGCCTTGGCTTTCATGATTGTATACAGGCTATGAGCTTTAAGTTAATGTTTGTGAAACCAAAAGTTAAACATCATCTTTTTCTCTTTTTATTTTTTCTAATATTTCCTGTAGAAAAGAGACAACAATCATAACATGGAGAGGAAATTAGATGCAAAAAATTGATATTAACACACAGCGTATCAGAGGCTACAGATATTACAACAATATAGCAATGTAAAGAGTAATATGGTAGAAGAAACGTAAATTCTAGTAAAAAAAAATGGCAGTTTCAGCAGTTCTCACACTGGTCCAGAATGTAAGTGACATCTCAGAGAGAAAAAAAGACATGTTTAAGCATTTTTTTCCTCTAGCTGTATTGAAGTATAATTGACAAATAAAAAATGTATGTTTATGATATATTCAAGGTGATGTGTGTATATACACACATATATTGAAATAATGCAATTAAGCAAATTAAAATATTTATCACCTCACATATGTATCGTTTTGTGTGTATGTGGTGAGAACACTGACAATGTTCTCTTAACAATGTTCAAGTGTACAGTGCATTATTATTAACGATTGTCACCATGCTGTACATTAGGGCTCCAGAACTTCATCTTAACTGACACTTTACCCTTTGACCAACATCTCCCCATCCCCAGCCCCAGCATCTGGCACCCACCATTTCACAGTCTTCTTTCTGTGAATTCTACTTTTTTAGATTTCACATATAAGTTAGAAGGTGCAATAATTGTCTTTCAGTGTCTGACTTATTCCAGTTGCACAATGTCCTCTAGATTTATTCATGTTTTCACAAACAACAGGATTTTCTTCTTTTTTTTAAAGCAGAATAATATTCCATTTTGCATATATATCACATTTTATTTTGAGATTTTTAATAGTTTTATTTTTATTTTAATGACTTTAGGAATGCAAGTGGATTTTTGTTACATGAGTGAATTGTATAGTGGTGAAGTATGGGTTTTTAATGTACCCGCAACCTGAATAATGCATCTTGTACCCAATAGGTAATTTTCTGTCCCCTATTCCTTTCCCATAGTCCCCTCTTCCGAGACTCCAATGTCCATTTCATACTATTTTATATGCCTTTGCAGACCCATAGCGTAGCTCTCACTTAAAAGGGAAAATATGCTGTATTTGGTTTTCCTTTTCTGAATTACGTCACTTAGGATAATGGGCTCCAAACAACACCATCTAAGTTGATGCAAAAAAACCCCATTATTTCATTCTTTTTTATGGCCAAATAGTATTCCACTCGTGTGTGTGTGTGTGTGTGTTTGTGTGTGTGTTCATCACTGTTTTTTCTTTTTTCACTCTTTGGGTGATAGGCACTTAGGTTGATTCCACATCTTTGTAATTGTAAATTGTGCTGCAATAAACATATGAGTGCAGTATCTTCTTTGAATAATGACTTCTTTCCCATTGTGTAGATACCCAGTAGTGGGATTGCTGCTTATATTTTCTTTATCTATTTATACATCCATGTACACTTAGGTTGTTTCCATATGTTGGCTATTGTGAATAGTGCTACGATGAACATGAAAGTTCAGATCTCTTTATCATACTGATTTCCTTCTTCAGTTATATACTCAGAAGTTGAATTGCTGGTTTATATGGTAATTCTATTTTTGTTTTTGAGGAATATCCATACTGCTTACCAGAATGGCTGTACTAGCTTGCATTTCTACCAAGAGTGTACAAGTGTTTCCCTTTCTATACATCCTCACCAACATTTGTTATCTTTAGTCTTTTTGATTATAGCCATTCTTTTCTTTTTTTTTTTTTTTAGTTGGAATCTCACTCTGTCACCCAGACTGGAGTGCAGTGGCCGCTCCCGGCCACCGCAGCCTCGACTTGCTGGGCTCCAGCGATCCTACCACCTCAGCCTTCCAAGTAGCTGGAACTACAGGCGCACGCTACCATGCCCGGCTAATTTTTTGATTTATTATAGAGATGAGGTCTCGCTGCCCAGGCGGGTCTCGAACCCGCGGGCTCAGGCAATCCACTCACCTCAGTCTCCCAA